>NC_090893.1:41085062-41092562 GCF_036669925.1 Montipora capricornis
AAATGTCTACAAAGCAAACCGTGACGATAGAGCGACTTTCGTATGACCTTGAAAAAGTGTTTGCAATTTGTTTTACGGACCAATGTTTGACAACATTAAAACAAAGTTTCTCCTTATTCCCGCCAAGGAAACTCCTAATAGGGGCAGTAAACAGTTCGATTGCCCAATCACATTGCTGCATTTCAAATGACGTCAAACCGAAATGCCGATCGCTTTCCAGAAAGTTCCACGGAGAGATGACGTTGTTTGCATCCGCGCTCGCTAGGCCAATGAAAATTTGCGTTCGTTTGTTTTTGTTCGATAAGCCAATTAAATGGCCTGCATTTTTGTTTACGTTCTGTTTTCACTTTTATTTTTCAAGGTCATAGGAAAGTCGCTCTATATGTTTCCCCTTGACAAACAACCACTTCTGTTAAGATAAAATGGACAAAGACTTCCCCAGCAAAAACCAAGAATTTCCAAACTTTTTTTTTTCCATCGAAAGTGGAGGAGACTGAGTGGTTGCCCTTCCCTTTGTCAACAAAGCCTACTAGCACATTGGCAGTGAGGTCCTGTCACGCTCTCTTGTCACCGATCCCACCGACTCTTCCATTACTACCGATACTTTCCGTAGTGAGGTCAAGAAACTAAGTTTGCTGGACACGCAAGACAACATGACACCAAACTATCCTATTTTCACCAACTGCACAATCCAGTGTGAAGACTGTTTTGAATGAAAGCTCAGCAAGCCGTTGAGTCAAAAAGACTTTTTTTTACAAAACTTGTCACTTTTAAATTTTTTCCACTTTGTTTTTATCGATAGTCAGTTCTTTTGAGAGGGGATCAAACGTTGTGGGCATTTCTTCACACCAATTCCAGTGTACTTGTTTTTCAAGGTGGTGTGTTTTCAATTACCCAATAAAATGTTTTCTTGCTTCTGTTTCCCATGATAAGAATTACGAATTTAATCACTGAAGCGGCTTTTCGTGTTGATATGTTGTAAAATAATTTGTTTATGTCTTTAGCTTTGCATATACTCAAGTAGTAAGTTCTGGATGCACTTTAATCTCGTTCCCAGAGTCATCGTTCCCTTGACCAGCGGTCGGAAAAGAGAGACTCTGGTCAAATCCAAAAGAGACCATATTTGATTGGCTGTTGAAAAACGGTCTCATTTCCTGCAATTTTCCAATTCTAAACTAAAAAATTATGCTTTCTTCCGGATTTTTATCTATACGAGGTCGAAGTTAATCTAGAAATAAATAACATTTTTACTACTCACCAGTTCCGTAACGTTTTTGTTTTTGGAAATTACAGCATTCTGAATTTCCTAGTTGTCACTTGCGTGACACCAGATGCTGAAATTTGTTTTGATTGAAAAAAATTGAAAAAGTGTAAGAATTTCTCAATGAATAATTATGCGGCTAGCCTTACATACGTATGTTTCATCCCTGCCAAGGGACTCATCAGAGACCTTTCGGCTAACTCGTCAAACATCGCGTTTGAATTCTCGCTAGCATCAAATGATGGTGGCAATTTGGCCTTATATCACATAAGGATTCTAAGATTGCCACCATCATTTTGATCCTAGCGGGACTTCAAACGCGATGTTTGACGAGTTAGCCAAAAGTTCTCTGATGAGTCCCTTGGCAGGGATGAAACATACGTATGTAAGGCTGGCCACATAATTATCCATTGAAAAAATTGCTCCCGTTATTTTTTATTCTCCGCAGTTTAAACGTTTCGAGTGTATTACGAGATGTGTTTATACTCATGTGTACTGTCTCGCGAGTGAAAAATAAGCGCTTTCGTGGCAAGGTAAACTTCAGATGTTTTTGTTGATTTCTAACCGTTTCCCCTCATGCACGCGCAGTTACTTAACCGGAACCAGAGTTTTCTGGTTCTCTACGATAGGAATTCGAACAGAATCATGCTATCACCACATCATACTCATCATCCTTATCGTTATCGTTATAGTGTTCATCATCAATACCATGAGGACACGTAAATAATTAAAAGTAAGGAAGGTTAACCAGAGTCCATCTCGGCTACTTAAAGATGGAGCCCATGTTCTTGCTACCCCACACTCCATAATCTTTAATTTGACTATTCAACAAACTGTGATCCTTGCAGCATGGTAAAACGTGAAGGTGACCCCTTTTCACAAGTCACGTGCAAAAGACGATCCCAAAAATGACCGCCCCGTATCCGGACTAACTGTGCCAAGCAACTCGCAGGTGACCTTGACGAACACAAATTTGTCTGCAAGTCACTGTTCTGGTTTAGAGGAAAGCACTCAACCACTAACTATGCGTGCAAAAAGGTGGTAAGTAGTGTTAGTATTATTGGCCGCATTAGAGGTTTCGTCGAAAAAGAGATATATACACCTGTTTACAACAAAATAGCTCATACATTATTATCACATGGAGTGGTCTGTTACAACAAGACCAGGATGGACCACAGCACCTACAACATGGATCTGCCTTGATAATTACGTGCTGCTTGCGCGTTCTCGGAAGCAACGGAGGTTTCTTTCCCTTTTTGTCGAAATGCATTAGCTCCTAGCTATTTCTCACCGTATTTTAAAGGGTTTTCTGACATTTATTTTTTATTTTTAAAGGTATTAGTATGCTAAATTTAACCAATCATAACGCAAGCCCCATGGCCATGAGTAACTGAGAAAAGTTCTATATAATATAGCTTACACTATCAACTGGCCAATGCCCCTCTGCATAATAACGACATTCACTATAAACCCTTTACGACTTTCTCACAATTCAAAATACAGTTGTTGTTGTTGTTGTTATTATCAAATTAACATAACCGAAAAGAAGCAACCCAACTTTCTCCTTCTCTGAGAGACGATCCCATTTGGCAGGAACAATTCGAGCAGCGGAGGCCAGCAAGTTAGTTCTCAGGGCAGAATTTATAGCACAATGAAGAAAAAAGTGACTTATATCTTCAATACTTTGTCCACACAAGCAGACAGGAGAAAATTTTACCGCAATTCTATATGAGTAATAGTTCAAGGCACAAGCGTCCAAACGCATACATGTATGAATGGCAGCTCCCTCTGTAATGTTCCTATACTGTCGCGTGACCTAAGTTGAGCATAATATTGTTCCATTCTTTGGTTGTTGATGGAGAAAAGGATAGTTTGAGACGTTTTGTACTAGCTGGAAATATAGTGAAATTCAGAGCAGACCTTAAGGAAAGTTGAGTTCGCTCGCAAACTATTGTAGGCGATAGATCTACTTGGTAGGAAGGAGTGAGATTATGAACAATCTTATAATAAAGTAATGATTTGTAAATCAAACGCCTAACCCTATTGTGCTTTTCATAGCATCTGTTACAATTTTATTAGATTCATATTGGACTAATTCGATAAGGTCGCTCTAAAGTCCTGGCCAAAGTATTGAACAAAGTTGGAGTCAACGCTCCAACTTTATTCTATCCGACATTGTTCGACTGAATGAACGAAATGATATATGAAATGAATCATAAACATGTACTAAAATGCGGATATGAAATCAAGTAACGCTATGATCCTCGCAGTTATGGACGCAATTTCAGCAATTGCGAAGAGAAGCCTGAAAAATTCAGGACTTCAGCAGGGTTTGAACCCGTGACCTCGCGATACCGGTGCGACGCTATCGCGACTGTTTGGCCGCCCATATTGCAAGATGTTCTTCCAACATTTTTTGTCTGATCAAGGGTTGGATTGAGTTTGCTTTGATCAACATTACGCCCAACAATTCTGCTCGACGCAACAATAGGGCCGTTTATACGAGAGAACATAAGCCGCGGCTTACATAGGATGCGATCACCCCGTATAAATGGCACAAAATCTGCGTTCACAGCTTTCTCAAGCCGTGGCTTATCCTGGCCTGGGAGTTTATACTCCTATAAATAGTTCCTTTCGAGTATTATGTACGGTGCGGCCAGAGTAAGCCGCGGCTTATTTTCTCTCTAAAAAACGGCCCTAATGTTGCAGTGTTTTGCCGCTCTTCCAATAAAGTTGTCCTGAATCAAGTCACGTCCGCGCTCTTAGCGAATCAGGAATCGTTATCTCATTTTCAAGTCTTCTAGCATGATTTGCAACAAAGATAGCGGACAAGGATGGTCATTGATGAACAGCCAGAAACCTTAAACAACGAGAATGACGTAGGGCCATTTCTGAGGGACACTTTTAGTCCCCTTTATCATGATTGCTCTCTGGGGAGCGTTTAAAATTTCTGCAAATTGATCATCCGTTCCCATTCTCATCAGCTCCTAAGGACGGATCTTGCAGTGAACATGCCTTTTTCTGCACGTTCTCTTAATGGTTTTTTTTTTTGGTCGTCTAAATCGGTCATTTCCGTCCTCCAACAGTTTAACCAGCACAAACGCTACGAGGGATTCTCGTTACAGTGTTAACGCCAACTTGAACTTGAATCAGTTTCGTCAAGCAATGTTGGATGATGTTTAGGCACTACCTCGACATTTACATCCAACAATGTGGCATGTTGGATCCAACTTGGTTCGATAGTTTGGCCTGGGCTTAAGAATATAAACACCCGTGCCAAATTACGTTCCCATATTTCATAATGGCCTTGTGAGCGATTTGTATATTTTAGGTAGCGCAAGCCGGGGTTGCTCGATGCTTTGTTAGCGCTAATCTGCGTTAAATCCCACCGAAACCTATAGGTTTTGATACCTCGTAACCAACGGTTAGCGCTAACCAGGTTTCCAGCAACCGGCCCCAGATCTCTGAACTCTGAAATTAATCCCTTAGAGTAAATTTAATCGCTTGCTGGCTATCTGGTAAACATTTGAGATACACATGTATGTGGTCGCCATGAGAGATTAGAAGCCAACATTATCCCTAGGTAGTTGCGACAAGCTACATCCTCTATGATAGTAGATCACAGCACAGTACTTAGAATACCAGAATGAACAAAATACCCAGGAGACTTAGTTACAATAAAATCAATTTTGGACTCGCCCGAATTGTCAATGCGTGTTGCCTCAACCCGCTCTCGCCCTTGAATTTGCGATTATCCTGAATTGTTAATTTGCTTTGAATTCACTGTTAGGGAGCCAGTTAAGCAATGATAACGTCACAAATTTGCATATTTAGTGGGCAAAAACAATAGCTTTGCACGCCTTGCACGTGCGGTTTTTATTTTTGTTCATTTCTTTGCCGTCGTCAGCAAAACAACAACGTGAAATAGCCAAATTTGAGGTTTTATGAAGAACGTCAGCACTTGAGGATAAATTTTCAGTTTCTCCCCTAAATTAAGTGCCGTTCTGACCTGTGTCATTTTCGAGGAACTACCACACCCTTGTCATATTAAAAAGGTTGAAATAGTCACGTAGCGATTAAAACTACGCAGATTTATATTTTGAGATGACGTTCTCATTGCCGTCGGCGTTGTCGTTGCTTAAGCTCCCTATTATCGAGATGGTCATATATTTTTTAAAAGACAACCCAAGTGTATGGCCATAGGACTCGAACCTAGGAATGCTCATTGTTAACCCGTCACCTAACCACTTGACCACCACACCGCTAGCTGTTCAGGGACAATATTTTAAACACTATTTGATAAAGCTGTAGTATCACTCGCCAACAAACAACATTAGGTCTGTTTTCAAACTTCACGACAAAGCTAAACATTTTAAAATCAAAGCTTAGGTATAAATTATTAATCTAGTTTAGCCCTAATTACTCAGAACTTAAGGAACGACAACAGCGACGGCAACGAGAACGTCGCAAATTTTAAACAATTATTGAATGAGGTTTTTGTGATATCCGGAATAATCAAGGTCGAGGTAAGTGTTACTCCGAGAAATAGGCTCAAGATGAGGACAAACGGTACGCGCGATCAAGCATAGCCATGGGGACCCCCTCGGGCCTTTGCTTGCTAACATCTTTATGTCATCATTGAAAGAAAAACTAGAACTGGAAGGAGAGCTCCCTGCTTGTTACCGCAAATAAGTTGACGACACTCTCACTGTTGTGCCTGATCTAACTACAGTAACGGACTTCCTAAACACTCTCAACCACGCCCATCCTGCTGTCCGTCTTACCATAGAGATTTAAAACGATGAAATGCTTCCCTTTCTTGGGTCCCACCTCGTAAACCGATTGCCGCAAATCGAGACTAAAGTCTACGTGAAGTCTACCAGTACTGGTTTACTTCTCCACTACCATAGTCACATCAACAACAGGTCAGTACAAACGAAGCTTATTAACAACTATGCTTGATCGCGCGTAGCGTTTGTCCTCATCCTGGGCCTATTTCTCGGGGGAGTGTGAACGCTTAAAGTCCCTGTTCTCGCGTTTGAAGTTCCCC
This sequence comes from Montipora capricornis, assembly GCF_036669925.1. NCBI lineage: Eukaryota > Metazoa > Cnidaria > Anthozoa > Scleractinia > Acroporidae > Montipora > Montipora capricornis. Next base: position 41,091,374 of record NC_090893.1, read on the forward strand.
CAACATCTTATCAACTCTACCTTTAATACCTTTGTCAACTCAAGAGTTACTAACCAGCATCCATCGCAGGCATCGGTGGAAATGGTGGGAAATAACGTGACTTGGGTACTCGTACCATTTAAGGACCAGGGCCCTGTTGTTTAAAAGCCGATTAACTCTAATTCCAGCTAAAAAATGAGCCAAGAGGTTTATTTCTCCACTACAAAATGCTGTTCAACGCTTATATTCGCCAAAACTTTACATTAGAAGAAGTCAATCTTGAAAAACCAAACGAGGGAAAAGGAACTTTCACCAAAAAGTTGAAAACACGAAACAAAAGTTTACGCTAATCCTGGATTAACTCCAAAGTACAGTCCAACCCATCCTTGTCAGTAGAAAAATTGGCCAAGACCTCCAAGAATGCGAGACTAAACCACAGCTGGTTAATCAACAGTGCGTTGTGTACCACTTTCGACAATGCAACCTGCGCGATACAGGTAGCTATGTGTGCTGCACACGTGTCCATCTATATACTCGCGTGGATGGCCACAATAGTACGTCATCTTCTGTACGCAAGCATTATGATCAAGACCACGTGGGTGCTGTCCCTGAGGACCTCCTCAGCTGCTTTAGAGTGTTGAAGGAATGCATGAACAAATTGGACTGTCTCCGGTTAACGAAATGCTTTACATCAAACAATTAAGACCACGGCTGAACGTGCAAACAGATTCACTCCGTGCTAAAGTCTTTGGCCGTGTTTTCACGATAGCCGTTGTGTCGCTTAACATTCCTGAAAATGGTTTGTTTACAGACTTCGTTCAGCGACTTAAAAATGATACGTGTTTTCACGGGTAATTATCAGATTCAATGAGCAAAGAGCACGTGCCAATGGAACAATAAAATAAGAAGAGTATCAGGACTGTTTAGGGCAAGTACTATATTAAAAAATGCGTTGGAATATAATGTTTATAACCGCTGACTGTGTTTTTTTCTTTTTCATGTTCCGATGGACTAAGAACAAGAGTTTATACGCCTGTTGTATTTCCGATTTGAATAACCGCGAGCAACTCCTCTTTGGCCGAAAGTATTTGCCAACTCGCTTAAGGACGTTCGCGCTAATTGTTTGTGCGCAACGTTACTGCGCAGGTAACGCGACTGTAATATGTCACGTATTACTTCGAGCATTAGTGAAGTTGAGGTTTTAAAACCT
>NC_090893.1:41102562-41105062 GCF_036669925.1 Montipora capricornis
TGTTAATATGGTGAATAGATGCAAGAGAAGTAGAGTGGATTTTCCGAAAACCAAATTAACAACTCGCATTTTTTAACAAACTCTATTAACCCATTGTACATAACTCTCTCAAAACATTTCGAGAAATTCGATAATAGAGAAATAGGTCAATAATTCACAAAAAGACAAGGATCCTCACTATTGTAAACAGGGATTACTTCTTTCAGCAATTTTCAGTTTGTCTGGGAAAATGTATTTTGCAGCAACTTATTAATAATATTCGCTAACGGTGACGAAATTAAGTGAAAAGAGCTTTTGATTACACGCATCGGAATATTGTCATAACCAGGGGCTTTCCCAGAAGCTGATGTTTTAGAAATATTTTCAAGTTCTATTGTAGTAGTTAGCTTTTAAGTGATAGGATTGTTATTATTGTCGATGAGGAATGAACGAAAATTAGAATTAACTGGTGATATAGCACTTGCAAGGCTTGGGCCGATATTAGCAAAATATTTACCAAATCCGAGGCTCAGCAATCACCTTGGAATCGATGAATGATTTCCCTTCACATTTAAAAAATGAAGGCAATAAAGGCTTGCTTGTTTGCTCATTTATCACTTCATTTAGCAATTTCCAAGTTAATTTAAGGTCTTTTTTAGCATTGTCATACTTATTATCATAGTGGGAGCGTTTGGCAATGCGAATTATGTGGTTCAGTTTATTGTTATACGTCTTATATTGTAGTTCACAAGACTTACTGGGTGATTTGATTAATTTTTTATAAAGACAATTCTTCCGATTTATAGATTTCAGTATGGCTGGGGTCAATCAAGGAGACCTAAACTTGTCCATTTGTTTGCCTTTGATTCATTTTATTGGAAAGGAGAAATCAAATTGCCTCGAGTATTCATTTATCAATCTACTGTAGGATTCATTCAGGTCATCCGAGTTTAGCAGTTTCAACCAATCAGTTAGCGTAAGAGATTCATTGAATTTATTTAAATTGTCTTCTTTAAATGAGCGCTTAAAAAGTTTCTTCTCACTTTTGTGCTGCAAAACTTCATAATAAAAAAGAGCGTACGTCGGAAAATGATCCGATAAATCATTGGAAACAATACCGGTGAAGATACGTGTTGAGAGGTGATTGGTAAATATGTTGTGAATTAATGTTGCAGAATGGGAAGTCAGGCGAGTTGGATTCGATATGAGTGGTAAAAAAGCGTGTGAAATTAGGCATTCGATAAATTCCTGAGTGGGCACATGATGATTGTACTGAAGTTAATCTAAATTAAAATCACCCATCACAGCAAAATTTGTTGTCTTTCAAAAATAGTGGAAAGAGAATATCATCAAATTTAACTAAAAAAAAGTTGCTTGATAATTGGGTGATCTATATATAGCCTGAGAGTTGACAGTGATGTTTTCCCTTGAGCTACGACTATTTCCACAGAAAGTGATTCAATTAATTATCTCAGGGTCGGAGAAATTACATTCCGGATGAAGTTTACAGTCAAGACCATTTTGTAAATAAAAAAAAGTTAAGTGGTAATTGGGTGATCTACATATAGACAAAGCCGACGGTGATTTTTTTCCCTTGAGCTACGACTATTTCCACAAAAAGTGATCCAATAAATTATCTCAGGGTCGGAGAAATTACATTCCGGATGAAGTTTATAGTCAAGACCATTTTGTCAATAAATCCCGGACGCATACAAAACATGGACCCCAGGTCCATGGACCCCTTCATGGACCCGGTCCATGGACTACCCCTGTGGACCACCCCTCATTTTGTAAAGTTACAAGCAGAAAAATCTTTAGACGAAAGAGGGAAGTGATCCTCTCACTTATCTGCACAATTTTAGCAATTGTCTCTTATTAAGTCACCTGAAAAAATCAGGTGGCTCCAACGGGATTCGAACCCATGACCCTCTGCGATGCTGGTGCAATGCTCTACAAACTGAGCTTTGAAGCCACTCAGTTGGGAGCAGGTCAATTTGTTGGGCTCATTTGTTCCGGTGATGGACTCCATGAATGAAATTAACGTATATTTGAAAAGCGGGTTATAGACGAATCCCTTTGGAGCCACCAAATAGGTGGTATAAGTGTCTATAACAGGCAATTGCTTAAATCAGTACATGTAGCCCTATATTCCTGTCACGGCCTTTTCACGGACCGCCATATATTTTTGGATTGAATTTCCCGCTAATGAGACTCCTGTAGGAGCCCGATGACCAATCGCAGGAAACTAACTTGATGTTTTAGTGTCACCGAACCGGAATTGTCTAAAAATAGATCGTAAATGGGCTCCTGGCCCCAGTTGCTCAAAAGGTGGATAATGCTGTCCACCGGATAAATCATTATCCACTGGATAGCGCAATTGGTTTCGCTATGACTTATCCACTGGATAGTGATTTATCTGGCTGATAGCGCTATCCATCTTTCGAACAACTGGGGCCTGGGGTCCTTTTCTCGAAAGTCCCGAAACTTTACGGGCCATTTTCGGGTGACACAATTCCCTTTG
>NC_090893.1:41112562-41150062 GCF_036669925.1 Montipora capricornis
TTGTTCATGTTGTATGAAAAACCGTTTCTGTAATCCGGAGAGCCGCACACATCTTGTAAGTGTCCGGTTTTTTCTGAATTCGTTTTGCCTTGGATTTCTATTAATACCTTTCCTTGTAATCTCATGTGCTCCGTTTATCCCTTCAGTGAATCGTCAAGTAAAATAGTACGATATCAAAGTGTGCGCAGAGTCGTTAACAAACGGGAAGGACAGATAATAAATTAGAGTCACTAGACATTATAGAAACAAGAAAACATGTAAGCTAAACACGATAATAGAGGTTACTGAGCTCAAAGGAAAGCCTTGCAGTTCCGCAAAGTTCTCTAAATGGGCAGAAGACTTAACAAAATTGGACGAGAATCTTCGGTTTGATGCAGATAAACGACACAATTCTTTGCCCAGCAATTATTTACATACCCTTCCCCAATGTGCTGCACGGAGGAAGGTGAAGTAGTGAAAGAGTCAAACATCAAGCAAACGCTAAGAAGCGCACAGCAGAAGAAATTGAAAGATCAGGTATCAGGCCAAGCTTGGCAGGGAAAGTTGATTGCTTCTTGATGGGAGGAAGAACAAGAAGGCTATGGAACAGGGGATGTCCGACAATCCCATAGCTTTAGTTGGCTGTGGCAATGGAGGACATGCCCGACATATGTTATCGCTGGCGTGTTTGAGCTGTACGAACAGTTACTTCCCACCAGAGTGTACCAGAGTAAGAAGACAAGAACGGGGTCAGACCAGATTATGTGCCGTTTATGTGGAAAGGCAGCTGAGACGGTGGCCCACGTGTTAGCTGGTTGCTCTGCGCTTGCGCAGGCCAAATATCTGCAACGGCATAATGCGGTGTTGAAAGTAATTTTTTTTGAGATGTTGTACAGCCTAGACCTAATGGACAGTGTACCGCCATGGTATTCACTTAGCGAGCCTAAACCTGTCTATCAAAATGACCGAGCGCAAGCCTTCTGGGATGACCCTGTTTCTGCAGATCATGTGACGGTGAGAGCTAACGGAATTGATGTCCGAATAGTGGATAGCACAGCAAAATCTGTCATCTTTCTGGAGATGAGCTGTCCTTGGATGAATAACAGGGAGATCAAGAGCTGCGAGAAGACGCAAAAGTATGCCCCATTACGACTGGAATTGAAGAGGCAGCTTCCTGGACATCAAGTGAAACAGTTTAACATCGTAATGGACGTGTTAGGAGGATACAGTGAGGAACTGGTGAACACCATCCGAAGTCTTGTAGGAGTTAAAGGGGCAAAGAAGTATTGTTGAAAATGCAGAAGGTCGTTTTGTCTGAAAGTCTGCACATTGCGAGATCTTTCAAAGTGTTAACATAAGCAGATACTAACTCAAGTCAGAGACAACAGAACAATTATTTAGGATCGTCTTAGATGCTTTAATATTATTGTTTTAATAGGTCTGAAGAGATACATTTCACATTTCTACCTTTTTAAGAATCGAAGTTAACCTTTTAATTCTCTTATATATAGATCGATATATGTAGATACGAACTTTTAAGATATATTCAGGTTATTTTTACAGCCTTCTAAGTTCCTTGCTTCCCGTGCAGACCTAGGTAACTTGTTCCATAAAAGGGGAGCAGCAATCTGAAATGCTCTGTCACCCATTGTTTTCTTTGTTTTCGCAATTGGTATTTTAAGCAAGGGATCATTGTCATTACGTCTTAAGCTATCGCACGAAGGCTGTTGAATGCTAATTAGGTCTGAAAGGTACTTAGGCGCATGACCGTGCAACATTTTATAAGTTATCAGAAGTATCTTATAATGTATTCTGGCGCGCATTGGTAACCAATGTAATTCTGCGAGCGAGCAGAGGTGTTATTTGACAGAACTTGGGCGCGCGATAAATAAGTCTTGCACTTGCAATCATAACACGTTGCAGTTTCCTAGTTTGATATTCCGGGATTCTATATAAAAGGCTATTACAATAGTCCAATCTGCTACTAATAAAAGCATGTACTAGTTTTTCAGTTGATTCTCTGGACAGATATTTTCTAATATGACGTCTGTTGTGAATTGTTCTTTAGTAACTTACTTATTTTATTTCAAGTTATAAGTACATTTCTTTTCTTGTAATTATTTTTTGTTGTATGGCGAAATAAAAATAAATAAATCAATAAATAAGTAAACAAATAAATGTTGTACAAGTAATAGAAGGGGCTGCTACATGTCTTTGTAATATGAGTTCCCATATCTAGATGGGTATCAAAGCATGTGCCTGTATTACGCGCAGGGACTACAGGAGAGACTTCAGCCTGTCCAACATTGATGCTTTGGATTGAAACTTTTGAGAGCTGCTGGCGAGTACCTATAATCAGGAACTCAGTCTTGTCATCATTGAGCATAAGCTGATCCTCTCTCATCCATGCTCGGACATCACAGATGCACTTCTGCATGGCAGATACAGCTTCAACTTCACTGAAAGTGTCAGATGGCTTAAATGACAAATACAACTGTGTGTCGTCCGCATATGTGTGAACGGAGGGCAGATGGTGTTTTAATATCTGAAACAGCTTACTCACATAGATGGTAAACAAAAGCGGGCCCAGGCATGACCCTTGGGGGACTCTACACATCAAATCAAATGTCTTTGAGAGAGTCCCGTTAATCGACACCTTCTGCGACCTGCCCTCAAAGTAACTCTCAAACCATGAAAGTACTTTCCCGCGCAACCCAACTGTTGACCTCAATCGACCCAGAAGGATCTCATGTTCGACGGTGTCGAATGCAGAGGTTAAGTCGAGAAGCACCAACAACGTAACTTGACCTTTATCCATCGCCATTAGGAGATCGTTCTTCACCTTAAGTAGTGCGGTCTCAGTGCTATGATTTTGGCGGTAAGCACTTTGCAATTCTGGAAACAAACCATTGACTCACATGTGCTCCTGTAATTGTACAGCGACCGCCTTCTCTGTAAGTTTGGACGTGAACTGTAAGTTACTCACAGGCCGAAAGTTCTTGTTTATCAATTGAAGACCAGAGTTTTGAGCAGAGGATGTACTAATGCCTTTTTCCATTTGTCAGCGAAGTAACCATGCTCTAATGATATGTTCAACATCCTAGTAATGACTGGAAGTAGCTCCTCAATACAAAGCAACAAGATGGATGACGGGAAAGGGTCCAGAGCACATGTCTTCATGGAAGCCACAGCCATCTTCCTTACAGCCTCCTCAGAGAGAGGTTGAAACTCTGATAGCGTGACAACGTCATCAGTACTCGACGAACCTTTGAGGCGCACACTCAGTAGAAACCGCATGAGGGACCGCGTCACCGGCTAACTTTGATCTTATAGCAACTACTTTATGGATGAAGTATTCACCCATCTCATTTGCGAGAACAGAGGCGTTAGTATGTGGTGGAAGAGACTTGTCCTCTTGCAGATTTAATAGACTCTTACTAGCCCGGAACAGCTTTGATTGGTCCGAACTGTTCTTGTCAATAAATTACCTGTAATGAGTACACCTAGCTTCGTTCATCAGATGTACAACATAATTACGCTTAACTTTGAATACTACTAGATCTGATGAGCGTCCAGTTCTCCTCCATCTTCTCTCGGCCTTCCTCCTGTCCCTTCGAGCCTGAATTATGTTATCATTAAACAATGGGGGCCTGGGTCGAGTGATGACATGACGAGAACAAACCGGCGCGTGTTCGTCTAATAGCGATTTTAAAGTCGCGTTATAACAGTCGAGCAGCATGTTCAAATCATCAGGCGGGTCTTGATGTAGCTGGGAGTTACGAATAGCTTCTCTCAACTTGGTTATGTCAATTGATTTGAGTTTCCTGTATTCAGCATGCTTAATTCTTGGCGCAGACATATGGCGCAGACATATCACGGTAGCATGGTCAGAGAAATCTCTCTCCGGAAGGGGCTCACCATCCACAATACCATCGGCCTGCCGTGTGATAATTAAGTCCAAGGTGTGGCCATGTATGTGAGTGGGTCGTTTAACATGCTGGACCAGACCCATAGAGTTCAACAGGTCCTTGAGCCGGATGGTGTCAGCATCTGACGGAACGTCCATGTGAATATTTAAGTCGCCACATATTAACAGTAACTCATTACACATAACTAATGACTCGAGTTGTCCGAGAAGTCATGAAAGAAAACACTCGTAGTCACGGGATGATCCGCAGAGTATGTTGGTCTATACACGATGACAATTGCAACTCGCAGACGAACAGTTCCGAACTTCACAAGCCATTCCGACACTTCAAAAGAAGACCGATCGGCTGAAAACACTTTGTTTACATCAAGACAGTCAAGATATAATAGCGCAGTCCCGCCACCCCTACGAATAACTGGAATAGAGTGAGCTCACTTAAAATCGCAGAATCAAGATCATTGAGCCAGGACTCGCATATCGTAAACAACTCAGCTCTCAGATCACATACCAGGTCCACAAAAGCCGATGATTTCTTCCTTAATGATCTTGCATTCAAACTACATAACTGTAACTGTCCAGGTTACCAAAGATGGCATTACGCTCAACACTTATAAGTGTGTCACGTGCTGGCTTCCTGCACGGATGAGCACGGCCCTCAATTCGCGACGAAACAATGGAGGTTATGTGAGCATTTCCTGTGGGGCCCGGATTAAGTTTAAATACCAAATCACCAACATCCAATACAATATGAAAAGTCGCCACTGAATTAGCATAGTAGGCACATGTAGGTAGTAGGTCTCCTTTATGAGGGTCTCAATGGGGTTAAGCGTGTGGCGTGAAACGTCCAAAAAATTAACCGTGTGTCGTGAAAAAGGGAAAAAAATAACCGTGTGTCGTGAATTACTTTGTCCAGATAACCGTGTTGTTTGTAGCTTTTCCTAAACTCTGAACAATTATTTGATGTAAAAATTAAGCGTGCACCGTGAAATCGCGAAATTTTTAACCGTGTACCGTGTTTGCTACACCCCCATTGAGACCCTCCTTTATCGCCTCAGTTTAATGTTCAGTAATACATTAAACGAAGATGAGTTGGCGCAAACAATGGAGAAAATGTTTGCATGCCAAGGCCGTGAACACAATAGTTTGATGTTCAGTGGTCCATTAAACGAAGATGAGTTGGCGCAAACAATGGAGAAAATGTTTGCATGCCAAGGCCGTGAACACAATAGCTCTGTAACAACGCCCCCGTTATGAATAAAATCCAAGTTTGCACTGAATAGCCAGCTCGAAGATGTTGGAAGCCAGAAATCTCTTGAAAATTGCCATGTATCATACCCAAATACATTTTCCATCACTTGAAGATGGCTTTAGACATCCGCTCGAAGAGTTCTTTGCACAAATAAGAGCCCCAGTTAGGAATAAAATGACTGAAATCACGGAGCTCATTTGTGAATGCGGAAAGTTTCATTCTGGCATGCTGATTACATTTCAGAAATACAAAATGGGGGTCACTGAGTTCGTTTTTGAGATATGAGTAGCTGTTGCCTCGTTAACTTTTTACGTCACAAAAATGACCGAGTCTTTTTCAGCAATAATTGGTGTTTGATATGGTACCATAACATTGCTGTTAAGTGATAAAGTCTTGTAGTGTGAATTCTTCTAATAAGAACGTTTCTTTCAAGTGTTGAAACTGGTTTGAGCACCTTAAGTGTAAAGTATGCCAATGAATAGCAAAGAAGGAATACAAGTTATCACTTGCTTGTGATATGAGAACAACAGGTCAAATATTTTTCTTCTTTTTCTTACCACTTATGCATCATAAAAAATTTGCATACTGTTAATATTATAATTGAGATCTATAACTAAACGACTAAACATAACTTCCAGTTTCACTGCGCAACAGACACGAGAGAAATATACGATTAGGTTTACTTTGGACGTTTAGGCCGCACACCGTCTTAACATTACAAACACGAGTATTCGAAAAAGCCACATCTATTGGGCGCACATAAATTGACTAAACACATTTCAATCACAATACAGCAAGGAAAGGATATCCAATTCACAAACTAGCGGCATTGGCGGATGCAAAAACCAAAAACCCTGTGGAAAAAAGTGGAAACGTATCCTCCCCGAACCAAATTCAGTGCCGTAAATACTTCGGACGTCATGACGGCCGTGATGGTGTAAAAAACGTCTTTTGGGAATTTGTCTCTATTATTATACAAAACGCGAGCGACATTTTACTTTTGTTTTGTGCACCAACATGGCCGTCTAATCACGTGAGTGCAAACTAAGAATTGCATAACAGATAAATGTGTACAATTAAAACAAAATGAAACTTAAATATACGTTTAACATCTCGAAAATCGTGGGTAATAGGTGTCGGCCTCGAATGACTAATCACGTGCTATGCCTTGCTTAGATACACTTAAGTTACTACCTATAATCCCTCACTTACAACCTCTGTAACCCAGGCCCTCTCGCTCTTGTGACAAAGAAAAATTCATTTTCATGCTTATTCGTTACCATTCAAACGCTAGAAATTCCAGCATTAAACAAGAAAGGTGAACATATCTGTAAAAAAAGACTCTACCGAAGACTATCAGGTTGTCGTTTATTATCCATTGAGTGTAATTACAAACAACAAGACAAATGGAGGCAGTGAATTGTCTTTCACTCCTGGTTAAATGTATTCTCGGTGAAGCCTTCTTTGAAGGAAAACGTTGAACAAAGTTCACTTCCTTCAGCATGAACACAATGTTGGTTTTGGCCTGCGCCGATCCCTTTAATTTTGTCTTCAATTTAATTAGTTTTTTGTGGAGGAAAAACCTTTTAACTGTGTTCTACCTCAAAACCAATTACGCTGACGAACAACAAAGTAATCGCACTTTCGTTATAATCTGCATGACGTTATTCAATCTTGTACTGACATGATGTAATTATTGATTATAAACTAAATGTCCACCGGCTCAAACTTTTATGCCTTGGTATATCGACTTTGTAACTCACCTTAACACGTCCATTTTCTTTGTAATTTGTCCATGCTTTACTGTCTATAGATGACTGTAAGGTATACTTCTTCACAAAGTAAGGAGCCTTGTTGTCCCCATCCCCTTGAGTGGACACAGCACAGATTACATGAAGCGACTGTAGGTCAACCTGCAGATACTTGCTAGCATTATCCCCACGAGCACACCATGATCCTCTTACGTCATTCAATCTACCCAAACTGGCTGGATTCGAGTAGGAGATGGAGGCCGTTATCCTTTCATCTGGTATTAACCCGTTTTCCATTCCTAGATCCCAATCAATACAGTCTCCTACGTTTAAATAAACAATTGCAGTTTAGGTTACAGTTGAAAACTCTCTGGCGGAAAACAACACTCACTCTTTTTGTTCTTTTCCCAAATAAACTAACATTTATTTATTTTTTTAAGAATGGAATAATGTGCTGTTTGGATGTCTGCTCCCTATTTACAAATGTGTCACTCGAGAAAACACTAAGCATTTGTCTAGACAAATTGTTTTCTCTTGCTGATCCTCCAGCTTTACCCAGGGTTGTTTTACGCAAGCTATTGGAATTTGCCACCAAGAAGAGCCACTTTCTTTTTGATGGTAAATACTACGACCAAATCGATGGTGTTGCCATGGGTTCACCATTGGGCCCTGTCTTAGCCAACATTTTTATGTGTGCTTTTGAAGAAAAGTGGTTGCTGAACGCCACAGTTAGTCCTTTATTTTGGAATCGTCACGTTGATGAGACATTTATCATGTTCCACAACAAAGGCAGTGCAAATGACTTTTTGCACTATTTGAACGGCTGTCATCGCAATATTAAATTTACCATTGAATTTGAACATAACAATGCAATTCCGTTTTTGGACATTCTTGTCACACGTCATCAAAACAACGCCTTCACGACATCCATCTACCGAAAGAAAACTTTCACAGGCCTCTACACGAAATGGGATTCCTTCACTCCACGAAAGTACAAAATAAACCTCATCCGCTCCCTCACTTATCGCTACCACCGTCTTTGTTCATCTGGCTCCTTGCTACAATCTGCCCTCAATGATCTTCGAAAACTCCTTCTTCAGAACGGCTACCCACAAGGCATAATCAACTATCATATCAACGATGTTTTGAACAAAAACAGACAACATCAGCATAGCGATCCAGTATCTACAGTTCCTAAGAAAGATATTGTTATCCTACTTCCCTACTTAGGTTTGCAAAGCAACCAAGTCGCTAAACGCCTGAAATCTTGTGTGTACAAATTCTACTCTTGTGTTAACCTTAAGATTGTTTTTCAGAGCACTCGATGTATCACATCTTTCTTTCCTTACAAGGACCGTATTAATCGTTCACAACAATCCAGAGTTATTTACAGAGCACATTGTTGGGATTGTAATGGTTTTTACATCGGTAAAACTAAACGGCGGCTTCACGATAGAAAAACCGAACATTTTAAGGCCCTAGCTAAAAATGACAATACTTCAGCCATTGCTGACCACGTCAAGGCCACTGGACATAACATCAAGTGGGATCATTTTGATATTTTAGCGAAGGGCAAAACAGACTATCATTGTAAAATAAAAGAGACCTTCTTTATTCAAGAACTTGAGCCAGCTTTCAATGTCAACGTCGGAAGTGAAAAGCTGATGCTTTATTAATCTTTTCTTTATTATTATTATTATTATTATTATTATTATTATTATATATTTTACTGTTAATTATTTGCTTAATCTAGGTTCCAGTCCCCTCATCCGCTTTGTTATATATAAATAGCTGTTTTAAATTTCAATGGTTACTTTTGAAAATGTGTATAGAGCACATACGAAACTTCAGGTCATAATCAAAATGAGCAAGTTGAATATGTTTATCACTGCTGTTTGTGTCTTATTTTTGATCAAACTACGATGGCCCAAGAACAAAAGTATTTACGAAAGAGTCCTGTATTTCTTGCAAGCGCATGCTCGGAACGACGCCATTTTTTCCCCCAAAACTGGGGGAAAAACCATATTTGGAAAGAGATTCCTAATTTGGGCATAGTTTATTTGGAGTGTTTTTATACTGGAAACATGGCGGATAATGTGACAGGAAATTTATGCTGCCAAGTTTCCGGTGCCATTCGCTTTTGCATCTGAGAAATGTCAGTTTAACTTTGTGCCCAAGGCGGAAAAACTTCAAGCTATCCATGCAGTCGTTATATCGGTAATGATGTTGGTTGGTGTGATAACCGAACGGTTCTTACCGACCTAATACATGTAGATGTAAATGTAAATGTAAATGATGTTTTTGTTAAAGAAGCAACAGGAGTTGGCAAGTCTGTTTGTTACGTTGAAGTTCCTTATGTTTGTGATTTTTTTCGATCCGAGTGCGATGTTACAATGTAGTTCTATATCAGTCCTTCTAATCGTGAGTCCCTTAACCTGAAACTTCACGGTGAATTCCCAACTGAACATGATTTTGGCTCAGACAAATATCAAATTTTGATATGCTCTCCCGAGAGTCTTTACGAAGAAACAGCTGCTGAAATTGCAAAAAAATTTCGTACGCATGGCTGTTAACGAGGCCTACTGTGTGTTACAGTTGTAAGTATAAAACTGTTGGTTGTGGATGTGAATCGCTCAGCAATTACTAATAAATCTCCTGCTGGAACTCTTGTTTATTGATCATTACTTCTCTCGATCTACAATTTCTAGTTATATGATGACCGCACTGATCCAGTGTATTGATATTTGAGGTGCACAGTAATTATTGAAACTGTGATTCCATATTGTCTTAGGAGTTTAGTTTGGATACCCTATGTAATTATATAAAACATCAGAACCAGATTGATCAGAATCAATTTCTGGCCCACCATACAAATATTGACCATTGGAAATTTTTTTGACCAATTTTGTCATCCACCTCTTCAATTCTCCCAGGTCAAGACACAACAAGAGGTTTTGAGGGTGGTTAGGAAATGTAGAGTGACGTCGTCCTGGAATTTTACTAAATACATCTCGCTGGGACAATTCCCTGAACATGATTTCAACATCATCAGCAGAGCTCATTGTGCTGTGTCCTTTAGATTGGGGAGTGACACCTAAGACTGTCAATATTTGTGAAAATAGTTTGTCCCTTTGATTGTGAATGACAATATCTCAGTGCACTTGTTTCATTTAGATTCTTTCGAAGCCTTGCAAAGTGCATGGTCTTTAATATCTCGAACCTCGTGCCCAACCCTCTGATCTACATCCACCTGCCTTTCCAGTGTCATTGAAGTACTTGCCCCATTTTAACTTTGAATATTTTTCAAATGATCACTTATATGATTATCCTAGAACAATTATTTACCAATTTTCACCTAACCTTTGGCGAATAATTGTTAATTATTGACTTCAAATAGTACTCAATCTATCGAACAGGATATCCATTCAGTTGCCATTTTCCAACTGATAAATTTTTACACCTAAGTTAAGCATATTGTTAATATCATTAACACTTCAGCTTTCAATAGATATGAAATACTCTTAACTAGAAGCTCTAAACTATTGACAGTCTAGATAATACATGGTTAAACTACTGACATAGTAACACTGGTTTCCACTTTTCAGTAATAATAATAATCCTCCCAATGTTGCTCTTGTGAAGCCACTCAGTCCTTTGTCCTTGAGTGGCTTTGTAGCTCAAGTGGTAAATCTCATTGAACCACCTGAATCTTTTAGGTGTCTGCAGACAACAATAATTTGCTTAATTGTCCAGATAAGTGTGAGGATCACTTCTCTCTTTTGTCTAAAACCCACAATTCAAATACATGTATACACTCATTTCATTTATCACTGACAACTCTGTTCTCCAATTTTCAAGTTATATCTTTCTTACTTGATTGAAAATTATGTTTTTACAAACTGTGTAGTAAGATTTTCATGATAAGTAAATAAACATATTTGTATAGAATGTTTATTTTAAAAATGTCAACATCATGGGCTAGTGCTTTGGGCCATCCAGTTTATATTTTATCCATTCATTTATCCAGCTACAACCATTTATTTCTTTAGTGTGCATTGCTCAATGATGTTAGAAAGATAAAAAAGTTCTTAATAAATAATATAAATGCAATACATGTATTTATTTCATTTTTTTGTGCACAATCATAGTACATGTGATTTTTTATGTGCAAGGAATGACACCAAAAAAGGTCAATTTAATATTTTGTCCCCTCTAAACAGCCATATTGTGGTACACTTTCTCTTTGATATTTCCATGTTTTTTGCAGTTTATACTACAAGTTGCCCTACACCAAGAATAAAGTAAAATATAAATGTAATGAACAAACAATGGTGCATAATGTTCCATCATGCAAAATTAATGTATACCAATTAATTCATTGACAATGTTGAAACCAAGTTTCAATATGGGGACATTAATGATATGATAGCTAAATGAACAAATTTTTAAAACAATAGCTGTTTAATACTGGTTCGCTAACTGATACAGTAATATTACTGATGTATTTACTTTAAATCCTGAATAATTGATGTGCCAAAAGCATTTAAGATCAGCGGCTGTACATTCAGAGCATTTCCTCCAGATTAAGATAAATTCACATTATATTCTCTGCAGTGAAAATGAATGAGCATGGAATGTTAACATCATACTGCAAGCAGTTAAAGTGCCACTGTGATAAAAAAAAAACCACTCCTTTTTTTCCTTCAGATTTTAAAAGTGTATTTACTTAACACCTGACTGGCAAAATTTTGAGCTTTGATTTTTATCCAAAGGCCGTTTACTTTGAGTGTAAGTTTTGGATTTCACGGTCCGCCATTACTCACATTCAAAACTGACCGATTGGACCTCAGACGGTTGGATCCAGGGAAAAGTGACGTCAGAGGCTCACTAGCTTAAAATTTCAGTGTGTGAACGCAGCTTATTATATATGCAAAGCGTGAGTTTAAAAGTCTGAAAGCCCAAAACCCCCGTGCTGCATATTAATTCTGCGGCGTACACATGTATTGCATTCTTAAACTAGTGAGCCTTTGACGTCATTTTCTCCTCGATCCAGCTCTCTCAAGAACATGATGTTAGTAATGGCGGACCATTAAATAGGAAAATTACAGTTAAAATAAAGAGGTGTCTTTTTGAAATCAAGGCTTAAAACGTGGGTCACTTAGTGTTTTGTTAACATAGTTTTAAAATCCAAAGAAAAATATGAATTGATTTTTTGGTCACAGGGGCACTTTAATAATATCCTGTCAGTGTCAAATCAACAAAAATCTGCTTCGCCTTGAATTTGAAATGACACTGCCCTTCTTAATTTAAAAATTACACAGAAGACAAGCCCTCTGCCCTGGTTTATATATTTCCAGACATCACACATTAAAATGCACATTTTAAAATTTGCATAAATTTAATCAAAAGAGGGTCAAGCGCAATTTTTACCTCCGCAATTAGAACCAATTCACAAAACTTCACTCCAGTATAACCTGAAACCCCTATGGCGGTAACTACCGTTCATTCTTTACTTAAACTAATGTATAGATTTCTTGAAAACATTATCATGACCGTACTTTTCAATAATAATTTGCTGGTAGCATAAATAAGACTTGAAGGAGTCACAATTAATCAAGGATAAAATAGGAAAAGATAGCGTCTACGTCACCTATTGTCATTAATGTGCCAACCAGAGCCTCACTGGCTGTCGAAACAAAGGATCTTTTGTTCTTGTGGTTGACACATTTCAATAACAAAAGCAATGTTCATAAACAGATATCTTCCCTATTATCCAATAAAGTAATAAGTTCTTATGTACTAATTGATCCCTTTTAGCAATTTTTTTAAAATCAAGTATACCCTTATGATTACTATGTAATTATGAATACTATCTCGATTTCATTGAATAAAAGAACGTTAAATGTTTAAGTTAGTATGTACATGCCTTGAGAGTGTTCGCATATGCAAGTCAAATAAACGCAGTGAACTAAGCAAGAATTCATCTTTCGCCTCACAGTAGACGAATTCCGCCCGACGCATCTGTCGCGATAATATTGAAAAAAGATGTTCTTTAAGAGAATTCAAAACATCTGATAATGCTAAACGATGACTCAACACATACCTCGAGCTTCTTCCATTGATTCGCTGTACGAGCATTCGAATTCTACTTTAGATTGAATCGAAGCCTTCGAGATCGAGGATTTCGCTTAACCTCCTTGTAACATTTTCTGCAGATAGCACACTCTTCCCAACGAAGGACTTTGATCGGGTTTTCACACTTGGCGCATTTGCTGCCATACGTCCACTTGCATGGAGAAATAAAAGCTGTGAACTTGTAATATTGAGCTTACTCTAAAAGAGCGTTGCTTCCCCCAGCAAACTAAAAGGATTGCTTACAAAAAGCGTGAATAAAGAAAAAAATCCCGCCATTTGAGGTTTAAGAGACCGCCTTCAAGGTATAAAACGAACGATGGAAGAAGCACAAGTTGAAATCATCGCTTCGAAGGCCATCTTTGTTTACATCAAAGCGCGCGGTTTGGAAACTGGATGCTACAATTTTCAACAGCCAATCAGACAAAAGTCTCCTTTGTTCTATTTTTTGCAATCTGATTGGCTCGTTCCGAGCATGCGCTTGCAAGTAATACAGGACTCTCTCTTTTCCCGCCTGGGTTCCAGGCCCATTTTCAGGGCGGGGTAAGAGGGAGTCCCGGAACAGGACTAACTAACATTTGGAACCATTTTTTTTATTAATGCAGTAGATAAAGGGTAACAAACACTCGATGAGCTAAACTGATTATTATTATTATCATTATTATTATTATAATGATTATTATCATTATATTATTATTATTATTATTATTATTATCATTATCATTATCATCATCATCATCATCACCACCATCATCATCATCATTATTATTATTTTTTTTTTTGCTTTATTTTCACAGCTTAGCAATTTTTTTTACAATACTACGCTTGTACATTTCCTAACCAAATTTACAACAATAATACAACTACAAATTACAGCAGAGATAACTACTTGCACTACTTAACAAAACGATGCAATTATAAATGCAACTTACAATACTACAATTTACATAATTTACTCTCCAAAACAATACAATTACTTATTTAACTTACAATATTAACACATATCCTACAATTATTTTACAAATAGAAACATAAGAGTAGGAGTGGCACATCCCCTGGGACAAAGATATTTGGCACAGCTCATGCACATAGTGTTCCCCATTTTGCTCTGAATTTTCCCAATGTGTTACTTTTAAAAGCAATCGTACGTTCACAAAGAATCTTTTCATTAAGTAAAACGCAGAAAATTTCAAAACTGGGAGAGGTTTTATTTAACCATGAAAGAAAGATGTGGTACTTTGCAATAATAACATAATGATTGAGCGCTTGAAAAATATTTGATTCAGGCTTATAGCCGTACAAAATATCCGAAGTACTTAAGGTGACATTTTCCAATCTCTTTTCGTTCCACCAGCTAATTACCCTTTGCCAAAAAATTTGAATACTGGGGCATTCATATAAAAGGTGAACTAAATTCTCATAAGGGAGAGATGTTCTCAATTTCATTTTGTAAAGATTACTGTTAGTAGGTAGAATGTTATGTACCACCTTATATTGAAAACATCTAAGTTTGTTTTCCATTGTGACCTTGAAGGGTAATTCATAGACAGCTTTAGTCGAGATATTTTGTTCTACTAGTTTCCTTTCTACGTTCGGGGGTTTAAACAATTTCAGCACAAACATTTTACGGGCGGTTTTGGCCGTGACGTTCGCGGACGTGAGGTTGTGTCCCTCACGGTTATCAAGAAGTTCTGAATTAAGAATTGATTTTTTCCATTCATCGGGGATCGCAGCAAGAATACCATTATAAGTTAGGAAGTTCACTGACAAACCATATTTTCTTTGAAAATCGGGTCTCGATAAAAAGGTTCCTCTTTCGTTTAAAAGATGGTGAATTTTAGTTACCCCTTTTCTATACCATGACAAGTAAAACACTGGTTTCCCATCTATTCTTATGAACCGGTTGTTCCAAATAATTTCGTGTAGATATTCCATAGTCGTGGAGGGGTTCTTAGAGTGCAACTCCTGCCAAACAGTCAATATTTCTCTGTAAAAGCTTGGCACGCGTGAGGTCAAATTTAAGTCGCGTGTGTCAAAATTACATTCAAAGATAAATCGACCCCCGTATTGAGCTGTAGCAGAGAAGAAGACGGAGCACCGTTTACTACCTTCAGCTTCACAAAGGCGTTTGACCCAGGCTGCTTTAAGAGATTTACCTAATATGGTGTAATTAACCATATTAAGACCGCCTTTGTCCACAGGAAGTACTAATGTTTGACGTTTTATCTTATCGGGCTTGAAGTTCCGTTTTCAATTGTTTTATCACTGTAGGTTTCTTGTAAAAAAATTACATCATATTTGCCGTTGTGAAGCCACCGAAATAAATTTCTGCGTTTGATCGCCTTGTTTATACCTCTTATATTAAGAGAAATACATTTTAGGTTCATCAAAACATGTACACTTTAGCTCCGACACTTGCAATGCCGCAAACAAATACGCTTCATCCAAAAGGTGTGCCAGACCAAAATACTACAAAGGAACATTACACACACTAAAACAACCAAAAGCGTACACAGATTAAGCCGTTATGAGGCTTCCTGTATGGAGGAGAAATTGTTGTAATACACCAAGATTTATGTTAGTTTAATTGGGATGTTCTCCTCCACAATTCCCCGCGAATAAGTTAGGATTCAAATTTTAAGAGTTGAAAGACAGCAAATGAAAAGGAAAAAGCCACAAACTTTGATTGTAAGCGAGTTCGGACGAAAAGAGTGACTAAGAGTTAACCAAACTCTTATGGCTACAACCTTTAGCGAAGAGAGAGAGAGAGAAAAAAAAAAGACTAACAAATTTAAATGTTATCTAAATCCTCCTGACTATAAATTCTAACTGGATGGTCACCTATTGATAATTTCATAAAGATTTTACCGTCCATTGCCCAAGCACTGTGCCACTGCTCCGACTTCTTGCGCTTCCAGACTTTTGCAAAGAGTTGACGGCGCATTCTTGTCAAATTTTCGTTAATGTACACAATGCCAGCACCTTGAAAAATCTGGCTCATACTTTGATTCTTTAGACTTTTGCGAACTCCATATAACTCCTTCTTTGTGCGATATGACTTGAATCTAACAATAATCGGCCTGGGTTTGCTTACGTTCCTGCCTGTAAACATTCTGTTGCAAATGTCGATATTATCGCTTCGAATGGTAACATTGAGAGCATTTGCCAGTTTAATAACTTGTTCAGCTAGGTTTTCCTCTGTTTTCTCCGGTATACCGTGTATTTCCAAATTGTGTTTGCGGGTGTATTGTTCGAGATCGTCAATTTGATTAATCGCTGTCCCCAAGTCGGCATACAACTGATCCCGCTCTTGGTTAGCTTTGCTTAAGGTTTCCTTCAAGGACTTCACATCTCTCTTGAGATCTTTATTCTCAGTCGCTAGCTCCTCCATTTTATTTATATGGAACTCCAGTGACTTCTGAAGCTCATTGTATTGTTCACGAATGACTTTGTTTTCTTCTAGCAGTTTGTTTGTGTTTTCCTTGATGTTGTTTAGAACTTTCCATATCTCATCTAGTTCCGCCATGTTGGATTTTGCAAATTTCACAGATTTTGCAGGCGGCTTCTCGGATTCCGGAGAGCTATTATCACTGCTTCTTTCCACTTTTTTACCTGGGAAATAGTAAGTTATTTGCCCTTCCTTTCCTTTGTTTTCCGTATCACCCATTCAGCGGGGAATATAAGGCGGACTACGAAAACATGCTGCTGTCCGCCATTAGACAAAATTCACTACCACTTCAAGTCCTGTTACCGATCATTATTATTATTATTATTATTATTATTATTATTATTATTTTTATTATTATTATTATTATTATTCTTAGTCTGGAATACCATGCAATACCAGTAAAAAGTATTCGGTAGTCGGGCTCTTTTGACACCTATCATTTTTATTGTGCTTTCTGTTTCCTATGTGGGTAGGCCTACGAAATGTTTTCCGACATGCCAATACAGTTTCTGCACTATTTGTCCCATTTGACATTTGATAAGATACCAGGGTGGGGCGAGATGCATTAATTTTGGGTAAAATTCGGCAACAACTAATTCTTTAATTTGCCGATAAAACCTCGAAATCATGAGAACTTAATTTTAATAGCGCATACTATAATGTCGATAATGCTAGTTTCTTTCCATTTCGGGCATGAATTGTATGGCAATTAAGTATTTTTTTTTTAATCTGTTCTGTGACAGCTGTAGTCTGCTTTCGCTTATATGGTCAATGCTTTCCAATATACTAGAACAAGTAGTGAAAATGAAAACACGTACTGGTAGTCGCGATCTCGGGGTTTTATTAGCAAATTAATAAAAATAGTTGTTAATGAATTTTACCCAAATTTAAAGCACCTCGTCACCCCCCCCCCCCCCCCCCCACCACCCCCGTATCATTTTGTATGAATCATTTGGAATTGATTTACTTGCGAAGCTGGGTGCCATTTATTTAAGCACATATATCATCGGTCCAAGCGAGAATGGGCTGGGACTAGTTTACGAATAAAATAAAATAAAATAAAATTAAATTAAATAAATCCCTTCAACGAGTAATTTACTTCGGAATTTTTACTTGGAGGACACCCTCTTGAATCTGTGCTAAGATATCTGTCAAAGAGTCTCTTACTGTATATAGGGAGCCAGAATTTCAGAGATATTTAGAGGGAGAAACTTAGGCAATTCTTGCCATTAGGATACAAACAAGTTTCTTCGTATAGTTAGATTTTAATATTCTTTTATACTCACTACTCTTTTGGGGGCGGGGGGGAGGGGGGGATTGGGAGTGTTGGGGTTAGCTTAATTGAGATGTTCAGTCATTTTTACTATTGAAGGCTCCACTCTTCCTTTTGGGGTAGGGTCGTATCTCTTGTTGAACACTATATTTCATTGGCAGTATAGACCTTATTCATAAATGGCGGTCACATTTATAATTCTTTGGTCCACGTGCAAATTAGCCTACCAAGCCTCATTTTAAAGCAATAATTCTTTTCAATTCACTGTATGGTATGGAGGCTTGGTAGGATAATTTGCACTTCGACAAAAGAATTATAAATTGACCGCCATTTATGAATAAGGTCTATAGTGTCGTACTTCCTATTGTTTTCTGTGCTAAATCGATTGTTATCTTTGTTCGTTCTACGATGTACTGTTCTTTTGGCCAATCCTGAAGCCCGTTCAATGAGCTACGACACGACCTTCCTTTTGCCGATGTTTTTGCGTGACATCTTTCTTAAATGACAGATAGCGTGACGGAATAAATCAATTAATCCTTTTTGAGAATCTTTTAGCGCTTGATTTGTTTCTCTACATCATCAACTGAAAAGAGAGCAAATTAGAAGTAGAGGAGATTAAAAATGAAAAAAAAGTCTTTCAGTTTACAACAGTCCGAGCATTGAGGGCCTTTCTTGTGGCTAGGATTTCTGTTTTTCTTTTTAAAAATTCAACGCATTTAGTTCACACTTTATATCTTATATCAAACAATAATTTATGAACTTCATTTTCAAGAGCATATTTGTATAAGTTCTGTAGTCATTGACACTTAACAGATTATTTAATTTTGACCATCTACAAAGATTAACGCTTTTGATGAATTTTAACCAATCCCAAATTGTCGTGAGGGCGGCAAAAAAATGAGAAAGTAGCACACAAGAGGAAGAAGGAGTTTGTTGAATGTATAATCATTTTGAAGGTCTCTGACATAAAATCAATAAACGAAAATTAACAAGACGTTATGATGCGCATTTGTTCTCTTATAGATCATAAATAAGAACCAGTCAACCTGAATGCATAATTTCAGCATATTGGACAAATACAAACTGACACCACTGACAGTCTAATTTGCAAAATAGCGAGTATTTCGTAATTTTACAAATGCACCAAAAACACGAAGGAGCTACATTTCAATCCTCGATAGAAAACACCTTTTTAACTACGCAAGAAAAAGATTCAATAAAGATTGGCAGTGGGTCCTTTGAATGGGAAAAGCAGCATTGTGGGAATTGGTTTGTGTTGTACTATGGAAACAAAACAGGTGCAGCGAAATGGACTTTCTAACCATCGCACTCCCATCCACACACTAAGAGGGCCATCTTTGTCAGTGCCTTGGTCTGGACTTGAAAAATATAAAACCTCAACGTAACATAACATGCCCCTCGGCTTTTTTAATCAAGGCTTTTCAACTCAAATTAGACTGGAGTTCTAAAAGACATGCTTTAGGCGCATTCGGGTTTAAACAGCATGCAATAAAAGCTGCAGAAGATTTAAAACGCACAAATAAGGAACTAGTCTTCACAATAACAAAAGAAAATCAATTCTGGAATAATGCTTGTTTTTATCCTGACTCAAGCATTTACGTTTTAGAAGTCCGGAATATTTTCTTAACATGCTGTCCGTTCAGTCTTCTCTCATATCAGGACTCAGCAGATCTTGTAAATTAATTGTGAGTTCAAGTTCCTGTTGTAAACGTGTTTTTGAATGACCGTGGCAACTATCTATTGTAATAGTTATACATCCAAGATCCAACTTGCAGAGCAGTAAGACCACAAAAAGTGTCAAGAACGTTTAAAAGGTATAAGTGGTTTGCTAGAAGCTTTGGAAATCAGTCTTCAAGTTTGTCCTAACCTCAAGCTTTTGAACAAGATACCCTCCTATTTAGGTTAGTAGATATGTATGTAGAGAACCATACAATACAACAAGAGAGATGGAGATAAATTAGCGCATGATGCAAAGCCAAGAGTGATTCATACCCCATTCACATCAACAAGACATGTTTAATTAAACTGGGTTTTACACAATGAAAATCAGTCACGGAAACAACTGGCTTTTACATGAGATTCAGGTGGGTTTCAACACGAGCTTTGATCTGTGCTAAATTTGCAGTCGACAAAATTCAGTATACATGATTTAAAAAGAAAACAATTTGAAACAGTGTTTAAAAACTAAACATGTTAAACATGGTTAAGGTTTGGTCTGAACGGGCCATTAGGCTGTAAGTAGTGTCTGACTTTGCTGAAACACCCGATTCATCGTTCACAATTTCGCGACACATCCGAAACTTTCATGTGTTGTCCGCCCGTAAATGCAAAGTGAACAATACTCCCAGATGTCTAATTCCGACGAACTCTCGTCTTTAGAAATAAAGTTTACGTGACACCTGTTTGCACCCTTGTCCCTTTACAGGCGCGTAGCGTCCTATACGCAAATACGCACGTGCGTACTTGAAGTTACCAGAAAACTTTGAAATTTTAAGCAATTGTTTCTATTTTTAACATTTTACTTGTACGAAACCAAGATTTCCTTATGAAAACACCACGTTGATTAAATTCTAAAAACTAAAACAAAAGCTATACCGTGTTCTCACTTAGTTTTTTACACTAAACAATACAGTGTTGTTTGGTCAGCGTGCAACAAAAAGGCGAAGTTGCAAAGGAGCGACGTTCCGAGAACGTTGTTGACAATTCCAGTCACCCCATCAAAACAATGTTTTGTTTGCGCCAAGTTTGCTCAAAATAAGGGCAAGACGCTTTGTTCTTTGCTTGTATTAACACAACTATTCCGAACAAGAAATAAAGAACGCAGTATTTTTCGCTTAGTTTACTTAGGTTTCTAGATCATATGTACTTGTGCGTGCTTGAAAAAATGACCACGCTACGCGCCTGCTTTACGATACCTTTGGATCACCCCTGATTAAAACACTAGACAGAAGAGTCGAAACGTTAGCTCTTTGAATCATTTGTAACTTTTGGAGCTACAATCAAGAGTAGCATCAAATTATGTCTGAAAGTTAACAAGAGTCTTCCAATTAATGACCTGATCAACAACAACAATACCTAGGAATTTTGTACTTTCAACTTGTTCAACAAGATTGCCATCCATCACAAGAGAAATATGGTGAGCTAAATCTATCGACCTTGGTCTGAAAACTGTGAGTTTGGTTTTCTTCATATTGAGAGTGTATGGGAATTTTGCCGACTTCGAACCATTATAATTCCTTTAAGGTCTGACGATTGTGGATAGCGAGAATACTTCTCAAAAAGCTCTTCTCTTGAGATTATTTTCGTGAAGTATGACTTTCAGAATCAAGCTATAACGACCGTAAACGAAATTTGTAAATTTCATATAAACCCTTGAAACCAAAACTATGCAAATTCCCGCGAAATTTGAA
This sequence comes from Montipora capricornis, assembly GCF_036669925.1. Taxonomy (NCBI): domain Eukaryota; kingdom Metazoa; phylum Cnidaria; class Anthozoa; order Scleractinia; family Acroporidae; genus Montipora; species Montipora capricornis. The sequence continues at coordinate 41,133,754 of NC_090893.1, forward strand.
GACTTTCTGCTTTGTGCAATGATCTAATTTTCTGTTGAGTGAATAATATTAATAAGATGACTAAATGTTATTTTAGAATTTTTGAAATCTGCCTTTTTGCAGCGGAGTTACAGAGGCTTGAATTCGGCCAAAATCCCATACATTCACTTTAATTTAAGCCGCGTTTGCCCACCAACCAAGATGGCGTCAGAAACCGTGAAAAGTTCTATAAATAAACAACAATGATAACGTTATCATGTGCGTCAGTTCTCCTATAGATAATAAATAAGGAGTCAAACCTCAGGCATAATTCATCTTATTGGACAAACAATAACTGTCACCACTAATTTGCGAAATGGTGAGGATCATGTTTTTACAAAAGCACCTAAAATATCATAACGAAGGCGCTATGTTAAAGTGCTACTATGATAAAAAAAGATGTTCCTTTTTATATTCAGATTTTGAAGGTGCGATTGCTTAACACTTGACTGGCAAAAATTTTGAGATTTGATTTTTATCCAAAGGTCAGGGGCACCCAACGATAATTTTCGTTGAATTATGTGTTCAGGAGAGTCAAACTGTTCTAAGAATTTCGGTTCTACGTTGCCAAACAGCTACAGATTTCTTTACTAGAACATCATCTAAAAGATTCGAAACCAGGGAAAAGTAGTCCCTTACGTTTTCGGAAGGGGTATTTTTGCAATTTTTGGCACTTAAAAAGGTCACCTAGCAGTTTCGGATGAGCAAATGGTGCGGTTGGAAGTTCTTTGGAGGTAACGTTCAGCTAGCAATTTCTCAAACGAAGACATCATTCCTTAAAATTTTCGGACACTTCAATTTTCAGCTAAGATATCCGAACGGATCAAATTCTGCTAGGCGCTAAAAAAAATCTCTTTAGACAGTCTTTATACATTACAAGGAGCCTAGAAACGTCTCCCAAAGGCTTTCATTTGGCTTAATTTACTCCTTGGCTGCTCTTGAAAGGTTGTTTACTTTGAGCCGTAAGTTTTGGACTTTACGGTCCTTTTTGCAGGTTAGATTGGGCTTTTTCAACAGTTAAATTATAACAATAATCTGCATTTTAGCCCTAGTCTGCAGTCTGCATTTTACACTGACCAGTTTCCAAACTCGAAATTTCGAGTTTGTGAACGCAAAATTTCGAGTTTCGAAACTCAAAATTTCTAGTTTGTAAATTCAAAATTTCAAGTTTGAAATTTGAAGCAGGAAAACTGATCACGAAATGCCACGTCCCCTATGGGCCACCGTAGAGTCCTAAGATGCCTTCTAATGTCTCCGGTTAGTTTTAAGGTCAATTCTTTATTGCAACTTGTGTAATACAGTTTTTGACATATAACTGTAGCAAGAAAAAAGAAACCATTACGAGACAGATGTAACTGAAGTGGATAACGAAAAATATGAAAACCTAATGCTCCCAAGGAGGGAAAACCATTGAAGATATATTGACCCGGCAGCCAGATGTTAAGTCAACATGGATAATTCAAGTTTCCTAGTTGGCGTTTGCCAGTAAGGGCAAAGAAAAACATACTAGAAGAAATAGTCGTTCAAGATGTGATAGGTTAAGGGAATTTTAAAACGGTTTTGTCATATTTTAGAAACAAAAAGGAAAGTCCGTTTGAAAGGTAGTATTAGAATGAAATTCACAGTACGGTTCAGAAGCTTACGGAAACTCTTGTTAAAGGCTGGTTTCCATATGATCGCAGACGATCGCGAATCGCAGATCCCAGATCGCAGAAAGTTCTGCGATCGTCTGCGATCATATGGAAACCCACTTCTGTGATCGTTTGCGATCGTCTGCGATCCTGCGATTGTGATCGCAGAAGATAGAGCCATGTTCTATCTTCTGGGATCGTCTGCGATCGTCTGCTATCTTCTGCGATCGCTTGCGATCCTGCGATCATATGGAAACCAAATTTCTGCGATCTGCGATCGAAACGTATCCCATAATAATTTTAATTCTGACTCAAATGATTCAACGCTTCTTAGCAACAAAGCCTGAATGTTCGTTTATGTTCGTTACTGTTCTGTCAGAAACACGAAGTTCTCTCAGCAGTGTGTGGAAAGCCCCAAGTTTTTGTCTCTTCATGAATATTTTTCGAACTCAAAACCGATGTCTCGTTCGCTTTTAAAGCTGACGATGCCGTCGCTTCAGGACTAAAAGAAGTAAATTTGCTTGCTGCTAAATTTCCTCCTCGGTGTCCGCTATGTTGTTTACTAAGATTTTGCCGCGAGCACAACGCGCGTGTACATTTGACATTTCTGCTGACCGAAATGTATGGCTGCAGCCGGCTCTGCGATCGTTTGCGATCGTCTGCGATTATATGGAAACAGCTCTCTTTGCGATCGCCTGCGATCGTCTGCGATCATATTGAAACCCGCCTTAAGGAAGTCAATACTGTAAAGAATTTGTAGTTGATCAGATCTCTGATAATTTTTCCTTTTAGAGATCCCCCGTTTTAGAGATTCCCCACTGTCAGTTTCCCTTCGGCTCAATTTCCCGTTCCCTGTTTTCGACAGCCGTTTTTATTTCACATGAGTTTCTACCTCCCATCCGGCATTTTTATCTCGTATTTTTAACTAGGCCGGATCTTTCATAAATTATCACAAATTTTCGAACTCGCATCACGCATTTTTTATGTGGAGTCACGGGATTTTTAACTGGCATCTCTCATGCCGTATCTCTCCTACAAGCCTATATATATTGATGACTAACTAAAGATGAAAACGAACACTTCCCAGACACAATGTAGTAACGAGATGAAAAATACAACTTTACACCAATGAATGTCGCGATAAAGCTCCATCGCAAGATGAAACTTGACAGGAACTGACAAATTAGCTTCGTTTAGCGACCAGCTGTGCGTGTTAATGAATATTACGACTAAAGTTTTTTTTCAATAATTGCTGTCAATTTCGTATTTCATAATTTTATTTGACACTAAAGGGAATGTGACTCATGGTTAACATGTAAAACTGTTTAATAGTTCCTTGCTGCAGAAGTTTAATCCCAAGGACTGAGCCGTAGAATTAATTTTTAATTATAGATTCTAGTAGCTTGGTGAATAGGTTACTTTACCAACCCTTGAAATTTAGTATTTGTAGTAATTTAGTATATTTACAACAAGAAGGGAAAACAAACTAATCTATCTATTGAATAATCATGTTTGCCTGCGATGTCCAGTGGATAACGACAATAATGAAGACCAAATATAAAGCCAATTTTCGGCAAAGACTGTTCGAGATGGAGAAAAAACACTGAAAACATATTGACCCGGCAGCCAGATCAGGTTCAAGCAACATGAATGAACTTAAGTTTCCTTTACCTTTTGCCAGTAAATGCAAAAACAACTAGCTATGTTTGGTAATTTGTCGCAGTTTCCGCTAGGAGGAAAATTGTCGTTCAAGATGATGGCATTCTACCAACCAAAAAAAAAGCCCGCTGAAAAGGTATTGTGCAGTTCAGAACCTTACAGAAACTCTTGTTAAGTAAGCCAATATTGTAAAGGATTTGTAGTAAATCAAATCTTTAATAATTCTTCCTTTCAAGGATTACCCGTCTTAGAGAATCCACATTTTGGAATTTCCCCGTTTTAGAGATTCGCTGTTTTAAAGACTTCCCTCCCTCGATCCCCCATTACCTATTATGGAGAGCCGTTTCTATTTAACATTTTCTACCTGGCACCTTGCATTTTTTTGAATCCCAAATTTTCTATATCTTGCAACTCGCATTTCCTAACTCGCCTCTCTCATTTTCTTTATCGCGCATTTTCTAACTCTTACTTCTTTAACAAGCTTCCGTATTTGCAGGCCTTCATATATAATCGTGACTAAATAAGATGAAATCGGACTCAACCCAGACACAATGCAGTAACGAGATGAAAAAATCATGCAATTTTACACCAACGGATGTCGCGATAAAGCTCCATCGCAAGATTAAACATCATGGAAAGACAAACTAGTAACTTCTTTTCGCGGCCAGCTGCTCCTGTTAAAGAATATTAAAACTTAAGTTTTTCAATAATTGCTGTCAATTTAATGTTTCGTAGCTTTATTTGAAACTAAAGGGTAGGATGACTCATGGTTAACGTGTAAAACTGTTTAATAGTTTCACGGCTTGGTGCAGAAGTAAAAATCCCTAGGACTGGATGAGCGATAAAATTAAAATTTGTAAGTTAAAGATTCCAGTAGCTTGGTGAGAAGGTTACTTTACCAACCCTTGAAATTTAGTATTTGTAGTGATTTAGTATATTTACAACAAAAAGGTGTGGTAGTTCCTCAAAAATGACACTGGTCGTAACGGCGCTTAATTTAGGGGAGAAAATGAAAAATTATCCTCAAGTGCTGACGTTCTTCATAAAACCTCAACTTTCTCTATTTCACGTTGCTGTTTTGCTGACGACGGCAAAGAAATGGACAAAAGTGAAAAACGCACGTGCAGAGCGTGCAAAGCTATTGTTTTTGCCTAATAAATATGCAAGTTTGTGACGTTCTCGTTGTTGTCGCCGTTGTCATTGCAAAGTTCTCTATTGTGAGTTAGCTGCACGGTACAGCTCAGGACCATACGGATTGAAACTTTTTTTTCAGGAAGCCAGTAGAGATTACCCGTCATAGAAATTCCCCGTTTTAGAGATTTCCTGTTTTAGAGACTCCCCATACTCAGTTTCCCTTCCTCGATTGTCCATAACCTGTTATGGAGAGCCATTTTAAATTAATGTAACATTTTCTACCTCGCATCTCGAATTTTTATCGCTGATTTTATAACTTACACCTCCTATGTCTCCCACAAGATTCCGCGTATTCGCAGGCTTCCTTGTATAATCGTGACTAACTAAAGATGAAATCGGACTCACCCGAGACACAATGTAGTAACGAGATGAAAAATAAAACTTTACGCCAAGGAATGTGGCGATAAAGCTTTGTTGAAAGAACAACCATCACGGAAAGACAAAGGAGCTTATTTTGGATGACAGAAGAACGTGTTAAAGAATATTAGGACTAAAGTCTTGAAATATTTGCTGTCAATTTAATTTATCGAAACTTTATTCGCAAGTGAAAGGTAAGATGGTTAACCAGTCAAACGGTTTCAGTTCAGTAATAGTTGCTATAGCCGGGACTGAGACGTTTAACCCCAAGGACTGACTGCCAAAATAAATACCTAACTTATGATTCCAGTCGTATTACCAGCCCTACAATAATAAATGCCAAGGCTGCAACGCTTATCCATGTTCTTCCAACTAACAATCGCCACAGATTTCCTCACGCTGATGTTGTGGAATCGCATTCAAGTGATCATAAACACATCTGCACTGCTATGAAATTTCATTTTCCGCGATCACGACCTAAGTTTTTGACTTACAGAAAAGACAAGAGATTTTAGCTAGGAGCAATTCATCAAAGATCTAAATAATGCACTCCAATCATTTTATATCTCTCATATCTTCGATGATATTGCTGACATTCATTGGGCCTGGCAGAAGCTGTATACCAATGTAATTAACGCGATCACATTCCTTTAAAGAACGTCAAACAATTCGCTTGCGTAAGCAGCTATGGAGCAAATATCAAAGATCTGGAGATTCTACTGATCACCTTATATAAACAACGACGAAGCTTAATCGTCAAATTAAGAAGAAAGCTATCGCTTCTCACTTTCGAAATGTAACTAAGGATGCAAATGAGAAACCCGGTGAATTTTGGAGAAAATTCACCAAACTTTTTTTGCATACAAAAGGTTCTAAGTCAACAAATGACATTGTTTGTTTTACAGGAGAATGCGAATGTGAGTTAAAGACAGATGTCAATTGGCACGAATATTTAATGACTATTTTGTCAACATCTATACACCTATTGATCTTGATTGTAGTAATTCAGATTATTTCGAATCTCATCCCAGCATCTTGTCTATTAAAAATTTCATGAACTCTGCAAGAAGCTCACAAGGCCCTCATGATATTCATGCAAGACTGCTAACCATTCATTTACCTTTGACGAGGTCGCAAGTTAGTTCTATGGTGTCTGTTATCATTGAATCTTTCAAGACATCAAAATCTCCTGGTTTTGACAACATTAATGCTCTAGCTGTTAAATTAACTTCTAAAGCAATAGTTGCACCGCAACTAATTCACGCGTGCATTCGCAAGGGAGCTGTGCCGATGGCGTGGAAGTCTGCCCAGGTTACACCAGTTGTCAACCTCGTTCCCAGGACCTTTTCCCTGGCTTGGGGGTGGGGCGGTCCCAAGCCAGGGAAAAGGTCCTTGAAACGAGGTTGACCAGTTTTCAGATGTGATTAGCCTACGGATAAAAGAAACTAGAGTCCCATCTGTGTAGTACCAATCTTTAATGCTATCTTTTGAAAAGTGCATTTACCATCAGTTATATAAGTCGTTTGATGTGCTATAAGTTAGTCGTCAATCTGCACTTGGTAAGCATCATGGATGTGATACTGCACTAAAATTTAAGTTTAATCTGGATTCCAAACGCTTGTCGGTGTAGTATCTTTAGATCTAAGAAAAACGTTTGATAGCCTGCCACTTGACCTTCTCTTGGCTAAACTTGCTGCTTATGGACTCTCGTCTAAGAGTACTGGTCTAATGAAAAGTTTTTTCTTTGAACGGCGCAGATAACGTGTTAACACCTTTGACAGTGTTTCTGACTGGTCAGCAGTCTCTTGTGAGTGCCACAAGGGTTTATCCTAGGCCCTCTTCTTTTCAACATTTTTCTTAATGATTTTCACTTCTGTGTGTTTTTTTTAAATATAATTGTTTACTTATTATTGTTTACATTCTTACTCTACCCATACATTACATATAGTACATTGCATATTACACAAAACACTACACTACACTATACTGTATTACATTCAACAAATACATTTTTACTGCTTACTTATTCACGAAATGACAATAATGCGCTCGATATTGGCCACCTTGCACAAGCAAGGAAAAAAAACAGTTTTAATTATTTACGAATGGAGGGGTTGTAATGTGAAAGGAAAGAGGTAAAGCCTGCCCAGGGGTATCGGCCATGCTTTCTGCTGGTCCAATTACAAAAACGCGCAACTATAGGCAAAAAGTATTGATGTTTTGTTTAAAAACCTCGGGCTTCATTCCCCTTGCCAGAAAAAAGAACTTACTGTGCAGCTCACATACCTTAGTTTGACCTTATATGGTAAATGATTGCTCTAGGCGTTGCTAAGCTAAACTTTTTTTTTCGCCAGAAAACGAAATTTCTCTCTGAATAAAGCAACAAAAAAACGTTTATGTGGAAAGTTTGGATCAATTCCGACGTTTACAAGTACGCGAAAAGGCAAGAAATGTTCTTGTGATGAGCCTGCGTCTGTCTGACTAAAAAGTCTTACACAACATCCCATCAATTGTCATCAAGTTTTTTTTCGTTCTCGCTCGGATTTGCTTGCTTTTTTCCCTCGCATTTCATACTTTCTAAACTTTTGGAGTTTAAGGAATGTAATAAAACAATTATTCCATGAGCGCTTGTTGGATACGAGACCGGTTATAGCCAACTCGGCACTACGTGCCTCGTTGGCTATTTATCATCTCATATCCAACGAGCGCTCGTGGAATAATTGTTAAGTATATGCTAGAAGAGGGGAATAAACTAATCTCTCTACTTAAAATAATCATATTTCTATGGCCGTTAGAATCAAAGAGCAAAAAAATGTGCAATTTAGAGACTACCTTCAAAAACAATTTAAGCTCCAACTATTTGTGAAAATTTGAGATACTCGTAAATGTTTCGTTGATCATGCCAGTTAGACAGACCAGAAGCGCTAATACTGGAAGCACTGGAAAAGTTTCGACGAAACGTAATGTCAATCAGTTTCGTTCATCTACCACCTGTCCATCGTATATTCAGTTGCTAGCAAGAGTCAATTAGATAACAATGTTGTTATGGCATGGGTGGGGTCCCCAGCACAGTCACAAATGAGTCTATTTTTAGAATACCCGTTCCCGTGAATATCAGGTGTTATGTCCCTGAAAAACCATGACAGAACCAGTCACACGTGTCATCGCTTCATCTGATTGGTTAAAATTGGCGTCCCTTTGTTTCGCTCGCAAAGTGTATCTGAAAATATATAAATCCATTTTTGACTGTGCTAGAGCAAGGCCGCAAAGTGATAGATCAAAACTTTTATCTAATTCACTCCTGATTCCTAAATGTTAAATGAGGAAGTCTGAAACACAGGTGGATCACATACGCCCCGTTCATTAAGGGAAAACAATCAAACGAGAACATAATACTGAGCTGTATAATTATTATTCGCACAACTGACAATGAAAGGAGAGCAAAAGAATTTCAACTGAGAATATACACACAGTGGTACTCATAACTTCTCCCTAGTGGCACGGTCGTTTTTGTCGTTGTATGTTATACAAAGGAACCCCAGAGCTCTTACAAAGAGATGATGACCGAGTTCTCAATACAATTTGGCGGTTTCGATTGTATAATAAATAAACAACAATGATAGCGTCATCACGTGCGTCAGTTCCCCTATAGATCATCATTTTAGCTTATTGGACTACTAATAACTGTCACCTTTAATTTGCGAAATGGCGAGGATCACGTTTTTACAAAAGCACCCAAAATATCATAATGAAAAGGGGCTGTATTAAAGTGCTACTATGATCAAAAATTATTTTAATTATTTTTTTCTTCAGATTTTGAAAGTGCGACTGCTAACACTTGACCGGCAAAAAATTTTAAGCTTTGATTTTTAACCAAAGGTTGTTAACTTTGAGTGTAAGTTTTGGACTTCACAGTCCTATGTAGGTGAGATATGTATGTAAAGAACCATACAATACATCAAGAGAAATAAATTAGCGCATACTGCAAAGCCAAGAAGGACTTTGACTGTAAGTCAATGCCGCGACACATCCGGCACTTTAATGTGATGTACGTGCGTAAATGCAAGGTAAATAATGATCCCAGATGATCTCTAATTTCGAAATTCTCGTTTTTAGAAACTGGTTTATGTGACACCTATTTGTACCCTTTGCGATGACGATGGATTACCCCTGATGAAGACACTCCACATGAGTGTCGAAAAGTTGGCTCTTTGAATCATTTGTAACTTTCTGAGCTACATTCAAATTTCTTCAAACCAGAATAACATCAAACTATGTTTGAAAGTCTACATGAGTCTCCAAATTAATCACCACCTAGCAATTTTGCCCTTACAACTTGTTAAATTACATGACCTAACTCACTCGGCATAGGTCTAAAAAATATGAGTTTGGTTTTCTCAATATTAAGAGACCTAAACCAGTGCGACACAGTTTCAAGTTCAATATTCAGTCAATTCTTCAATTAACGCGCTTGGATCACAAGGCTTAAAGAAGAAATTGGGGTCGTCAGCAAAGAGAGAAAAAAAACATTTATTGAAGCAATTCCCCAAGAAAGATCATCAATACAGATAACGAAGTATAACGGACAGAGTATCATTGAGCGTCCTCTGTTGCGATCGCTCATAATTCATTTGGACTAAGTGTTTCCGCTTATTGAATGAGATGTGGAATAACTCTCCCGGAAACCGATTGCCTAGTAAACAATATTTTGGTAGCTTCCAATAATTTTAAAATACGATTTTTAACAGCTCCTTCGCGAAGAATTTTGATAAAACTGGAAACACTAGTGTTTAATGGCATTAATATTGATGACAATATATAGAGTCCTGAGATGCCTCCTAATGTCTTCGGTTAGTTTTAAGGTCAATTCTTTAATGCAACTTGTGTAATACAGTTTTTGACATATAACTGTAGCAACAAAAAAGAAACCATTACCAAACAGATGTAAAGTGGATAACGAAAAATATGAAAACCAAAGGAAACTGAAACCAAATTCTCCCAAGGATTCTTCCAGATGGAGGGAAAACCATTGGAGATATTGACTCGGCAGTCAGATGTTAAGTCAACATGGATAATTCAAGTTTCCTTTGGCGTTTGCCAGTAAGGGCAAAAAAAAAAAACTTACTGGAAGAAATAGCTGTTCAAGATGTGATAGGTCAAGGAAATTTTAAAACGGTTTTGTCATATTTTAGAAACAAAAAAAGATCCGCTTGAAAGGTATTGTGAATGAGCTACACAGTACAGTTCAGAACCTTAGGGAAACTCTTGTTAAGAAAGTCAATATTGTAAAGAATTTGTAGTTGATCAGATCTCTGATAATTTTTCCTTTTAGAGATTCCCCACTGTCAGTTTGCCTTCGGCTCAATTTGCCGTTCCCTGTTTTGGACAGCCGTTTTTATTTAACAGGATTTTCTACCTTCCATCCCGCCTTTTTTATCTCACATTTTCCAACTAGGCTCTTTCGTATTTTATCACACATTTACTAACTCGCATCACGCATTTTTTATCTCGAGTCACGCGATTTTTAACACGCATCTCTCTTGCCGTATGTCCCCTACAAGCTTACATCTAATCATGACTAACTAAAGATGAAAACAAACACTTCCCAGACACAATGTAGTAACGAGATGAAAAATGCAACTTTATACCAATGAATGTCGCGATAAAGCTCCAACCCAAGATGAAAATTGACCGGAACTGACAAACTAGATTCGTCTAGCGACCAGCTGTGCGTGTTAATTAAGAATTATTCGCCGAAGACGAAGTAATTATCGGTGAATATTCACCGATAATCACTGAGCCTGAGGCGAATAATTGTTTTAGTATAAATACACAGGTGATTATTTCAAAAAAGAGAAAAAAAAAACATTTGGCAACGCGAAATCATCTTCACTTACCGTGGCAAAACGACCACTGGCAGCCATTTTGTCCGTCGAGGTGATTATCGGCTGATAATCCGAGATAGCGAGCCAATGAGAGGGCGCGATTTTGTATAATCACCTGTGTGTTTATACTAATCAATATTACGACTAAAGTTTTTTTAAATAATTGCTGTCAATTTCGTATTTCGAAATTTTATTTGGCACTTCAGGGAATATGACTCATGGTTAACATGTAAAACTGTTTAATAGTTCCTTGCTGCAGAAGTTTAATCCCAAGGACTGAGCCGTGGAAGTAATTTTTAATTATAGATTCTAGTAGCTTGGTAAATAGGTTACTATACGAACCCTTGAAATTAAGTATTTGTAGTAATTTAGTTTATTTACAACAAGAAGGGAAAACAAACTAATCTATCTATTGAATAATCATGTTTGCCTGCGATGTCCAGTGGATAACGACAATAATTAAGACCAAATATAAAGCCAATTTTTCCCAAAGCCTGTTGTTCGAGATGGAAAAAAAAAACACTCAGGAAAATATATTGACCCGGCAGCCAGATCAGGTTCAAGCAACAGGGATGAACTCGCATTTCATAAATCGCCTCTCTCATTTTCTTTATCGCCCATTTTCTAACTCTTACTTCCCCAGCAAGCTTCCGTATTTGTAGACCTTCATATATAATCGTCACTAACTAAAGATAGGATAAGCGTGTTATTGGATTTACAGGCCGTAGACTTCACAATACATACTGAGTATTTAGAAATTCTCGTCAAGTCTAGCAAAACCGATCAATACAGGGAAGGCAACAAAGTCTTTATTTCCAAGCTTGGGGGCATTACCTGTCCCCACGCTCTTCTTTGTCGCTATTTTGCTTCCGCTAGAATCGTTCCCAACTCCTCAGTTTATATTTTTAGGGCAGTACGGTTTTTCAAGAGAACCAATATGTACCTAATGTGCTCTAATAAGCTTAGTTATACTAGGGCCAGGGAACTAATTAAAGAAACCTTGCCAGCCATAGGCATAGATTCGAAAGGCTTCAGCACTCATAGTCTCAGGGCTGGTGGAGCGACTTTTATAGCCAAAAATCTACCTAGATCTGATGGCTCCGACAGATTACTTATGCTCCACGGTCGCTGGAGATCCGAACAAGCTAAGAATATGTACGTTAAAGAGCCTTCAGAATAATGCTTTCCAACGGAACAAAGACTAGTCGGAAAGCGTGTTCGTTACGGTTCGTAGCATTACTAATAATTCAAGGTATTCACAATGTTTCTGAAATAAGGCTTCAGATATTTTGAACAATTGTTTCTTATTAACCTTTTGTTCATGATTATGTAACTGCATATATTATATGCTAATCACTTCGGTATAAAAAGTAGAATTTATAGTTTTCACTATCTTGCCTTCTGTACAGCCACCGAGAACTGTAACCTAACTTTATGTCAGTTAGAAAACTTAAAGCTCTAATCCTCGGAGCTGAAATGCGTTGCATTCGATCGAGGAATACGATCCCGGGTTTTTTCCCACTGGGTTTTTACCCCGGGTTTTCTTTCGTATAGGGCAACGTATCACCGGTGTATTTTCTGTAGGTTTATCTTAGTTTCCTGTTATGCGAATTATTTCACTCATGTAACTGCCCCTGCACTCAAATTTTTTGACTACGGTTATCTATATAATACATTTCCTGTAGATACATTTCTATATACATTTTCAGGCTATTGTCAACTATATTCGTACTTGCACATTGATGTTCATATTTTGTCAATATGGTTTCACAAGTTCGTTCACAGTGTAAGACTAGTTTGGTTAATAAAGCGCTGGTCCTGTCTGTCCGAAGGCACCATGCACGAGTCACGCACCAGATTATGTTGTTGGTGTTGTCTAGCGCTGGCGCGCGGGGTGCGAAGGGTAGTAATGAAGAGCCTTAGTAGATTGCAGTTAACAAGATTTTTTCCCTCGTTTTAGGCTCTAGTTCTTTGTTGCCACATTGCTTCGCATATTTTGCTAGTCTAGTACGACCTGTATATGTTACCTATATCTGTATCTTAGTTTTTCTGACAGTGTTTTTTTAGTTTTCATGGACAGTCTTTTCTTTACGCTAATTTTGTAAATTTATTTTCTTTTTCATTCTTGTATGCTTTTTTAAGTATAGAAATAAGCTTACATAATTTTTTGTCACATATATTGTGAAGTTTGGTTGTACTTCAGGCAAGTGTTCGCACTCTGCCTGCCTTTACCTTGTTGTAGTGTGTTTTATGCGTCAGCATACTGGAGAAGGAAAATTATTTTCCTTCGCACGAACGCAGTGAGAAAGACGCAAATTGCACTTTCTAACTAGGATCTTTCATATTTTATCACACATTTTCCACCTCGCATTTCGCATTTTTCATCTCGCATTTTCTAATCCTCATCACTCATTTTCTCTTTTGCGTCAAGAGTTTTCTAACTAGCATCTCTCATGCCGCATATCCGGTACAAGCTTATGTGCTTTAAAGGCTTCCACAGATAATCACAACTATTAGTAACTAAAGATAAATCGAACACATCCCAGACACAATGTAGTAACGAGATGAAAAATGTAACTTTACGCCAGCGAATGTCGCGATAAGGCACCATCGAAAGATGAATAAACACGGAAAAACAAATTAGTTTTAGCGGCCAGCTCTGCGTGTTAATAAAAAGACTAAAGTTTTTTTCAATAATTGCTGTCAATTTAATATCACGATGATTTCGTAGCTCTTAATATTTGAAACTAAAATGTAACTTAAAGATGATTCATGGATAACATGTTAAACTGTTTGTTACACATAAAATGAGATTTTAATTATTACATTAAGATCATTTGTACTTAAATCTATTAGCTTTATTTTCACATGTAAAGAAAAGACTCTACAGCCAATCAGAATGGCGTACAGCTCTTTCACGTGTGGAAGTATAACCAATCAAAGATAGCGTAAAGGCCTCTCCAAGCCAATCGTTCGTGCAGCTCGTGCATGTCGTACGTTGAAATTAAATTTGCATTTGGTTCTATTGTTAGTGAATTTTAGTTTCTAATTTGCGTTCAGAAAACTATTTCAAGGAAAATTCTCGTCCTATGTGTAATAAACAGCTCACGACATAGAAAGTGCTTTGTTCGGGGTTGTATTCACAAACAACTCGTGAATAAAACCCCGTACGCCGCATTTTCTATGACGTAAACTATATTTAATAGTTCCTTGCTGCAAAAGTTTACATCCCAAGGACAGAGCAATAAAATTAATTTGTAAATTATAGATTCCATGCAGTAGCTTGTGGAATAGCCGGTTACTTTACCAACCCTTGAAATTGAAGTAATTGCGTATATTTACAACAAGAATGGAAAACAACCTAACCTATCTACTGAATAATCATGTTTGTCTGCGATGTCCAGTAGATAACGACAAAGAAGACCGTTCGGGATGGAGTAAAAACAACTAAAATATATTGACCCAGCAGCCAGATCAGGTTCAATCAACCTGGACTCCGAAACTTAAGTTTCCTTTGCCAGTAAATGCAAAAAGAACTAGCTACGGTTTGGTAATTTCTTGCAGTTTCCGCTAGAAGGAAAATTGTCGTTCGAGATGATGGCGTTTAACATAAGTTTTTTTTCTTTCTACCAAGCAAAAGAGCCTCGCTGAAAAGGTACTGTGCCGTTCAGGACCTTACAGAAACTCTTGTTAAGAGAGCCAATATTGTAAAGGATTTGCAGTAGATTTGATCTTTAATATTTCTTCCTTTCAGAGATCATCCGTCTTAGATCTAGAGATTCCCCATCTTGGAATTTCCCCGTTTTAGAGATTCCCTGTTTTAAAGACGTCCTTCCCTCGATTCTCCGTTACCTATTATGGAGAGCCGTTTTATTTAACATTTTCTACCCAGCACCTTGCATTTTTTCATAACGGATTTTCTATATCTTGCATCTCGCATTTCCTAACTTCCCTCTCACATTTTTTTTTTAATCGCGTATTTTCTAACTCGCACCTCTTATTTCCCCAACAAGCTTCCGTATTTGCAGGCTTTCATATGTAATCGTGACTAACTAAAAATGAAATCGGACTCACCCCAGACACAATGCAGTAACGAGATGAAAAATGCAACTTTACACCAACGAATGTCGCGATAAAGCTCCATCGTAAGTTTAAACACCACGGAAAGACAAACTAACTTCTTTTAGCGGCCAGCTGCTCGTGTTAAAGAATATTAAAACTTAAGTATTTCAATAATTGCTGTCAATTTAATGTTTCGGAACACTTTATTTGGAACTAAAAGGTAAGATGACTCATGGTTAAGATGTAAAACTGTTTAATAGTTCCTGAGGGCAGTTTAATGCAAAGGACAGAAGAAAGAATTAGAATATCTAAGGCCCGTTTCAAACGTCGAACTTTTCATGTACCGAATCTAATGCAAATGAAAAAAATCTATTGTTTTCGCTCATTTGCATTAGATTTGATACATGAAAAGTTCGACGTTTGAAACGGGCCTAATTCACTGTTGTGAATAGCCAGTTTCTTTACCAACCCTTGAAATTTAGTATTTGTAGTAATTTAGTGTATTTAAAACAAGAAGGGAAAACAAAGTAATCTATCTATGGAATAATCATGTTTGTCTGCAATGTCCCGCGCGTGGATAAATAACAATTATTCGCCGAAGGCGAAGTGATTATCGGTGAATATTCACCGATAATCACTGAGCCTGAGGCGAATAATTGTTTTAGTATAACTACACAGGTGATTATTTCAAAAAAGAGAGAAAAAAAAAACATTTCAACGCGAAAATCATCTTCACTTACAGTGGCAAAACGACTACTGGCAGCCATTTTGTCCGTCGAGGTGATTATCGGCTGATAATCCGAGATAGCGAGCCAATGAGAGCGCGCGATTTTGTATAATCACCTATGCATTTATACTGACGACAATTATGAAGACCAAATATAAAGCCAAATTCTCCCAAAGACTGTTGGAGATGGAGAAAAAAACACTGAAAATGTATTCACACGGCAGCCAGATCAGGTTAAATTAACATGTATGGGATGAAATCAAGTTTCCTTTACCTGATGCCGATAAATGCAAAACTGAGAACTTGCTAGGTTTTGTAATTTCTTTCAGTCTCCGCTAGAAGGCAAATTGTCGTTCAAGACAATGGCGTTTAAAGGCTTTTTTTTTTACATTCTACCGAGCAAAAGAGCCCGCTGAAAAAGTACTGTGCAGTTCAGAACCTTACAAAAACTCTTGTTAAGAGAGCCAATATTGTAAAGGATTTGCAGTAGATCAGGCTTCGGTTGTTTAAAAGGTGGAAAACGTTTAACTCATCCATCCGATAAATCATTATCCAGCGGATAAACACTAGCAAAACCAATTGAGTTGAGTTATCCAGTGGATAGTGAGTTATCCAGTGGGTAGCGCTATCCACCCTTCGAACAACAACTGGGGCCAGATCTTTAATAATTTTTCCTGTTAAGGATCACCAGTCTTAGAGATACCCCATTTTGGAATTATTTTCCCCGTTTTAGAGATTCCCTGTTTTAAAGACTTCCCTCCCTCGATTCTCCGATA
>NC_090893.1:41160062-41165062 GCF_036669925.1 Montipora capricornis
ATTTGGCTGCCATTATGAAAGAGGTCTATGGCGCAGAATAAATAAGTCCTGTTTCTTTGAAGATCCAAAAAAAGCCACTGGGAGACTGGAGGTGGGTACTGCATGCTAATGTAGAAAATAAATGAGCTTAGAAGGGATTTTCCTTCCTCCCTAAGACTTGAAGAGAGTTCCTTCAGGAAAGTAAAAGGTTTTTGATTAAGGACACTGAATGGGGGAAGCAAGAACAATTAATTCTGTTGTATGTCTGTACAGCAGACACCAATATGTATTTTCCAGTCACCAACATTGTACTTTTTTTCTTCGAGGGAGTGAGAAGGCTTAAATATGATAACATCTAAACAACGTCCACATTTCTATACCCCTCTCTACTTCAAATGAATGTTGATGCTACAAGAATTTAGCCATTTATAGAATTAAATTGCTAGTGTACATAGCGACACTAAGAATAGGAATCATAATATTGATAATAATAGTACTTAATGACATTAATTATATATGATTACATACATATTTGGACTGAAAATACAGCTTTTATTTTGTGATGCACACGACAGTAATTTGCCTGAGAAACAAAATCTTGAGTAAGTTGAGGCTAAGGTTTTAATTTTGCGCTTTTGTTTACCCAGTCACTCTAGATTTTGCTCCTGCATTTGAAACTATACAGAAGTAACTGTGTCAAGTTGTGGATGCCTATTTTCACCACAGATTTTTATACCCGAGCCTTGTGTACAACTGTGCACAAGAATCTATACGCAGCTTCCTTTTACAAAATTGAGCTTATGTGGGATTGAAAACGAATTTTAACGACAGGTTTCCCAAACTAATGTTTCTTTGCAATCAAATCAAGAACACGTATGATAAAAGACATCTTCAGTATACGAGGATCGCAGTTTGGCAACTTTTCTTTTTTCTTTGCTCGTCCAAAGAGTTTTAGAAAGAAGCCCGCAAGAAGATGGGAGATTTTTTCCGATATAAAAACGATGCTTTTTTTAGAGCGCAAAAAAAAGAGACAAACTTGCTACGGACAATTGTTCATCTGAGCTCTTTCGCCGTCCTTTATTCATCGCGAGTAGTTTTTCGGTCGATTTTAGTTGCTTCCACCAAGTTTCGTTTCTGTAATTTCTAAGTTTTTAGTCCGTTTTGACAAAGCCTTTCAAATTCATATTAATATACCAGGCGGTGAGGCCCCAGTACGTGGTTGGATAATGCTAGGGGTGTGGAAAACGAAGATCGAAGCTTAAGACCCAGAAAACCAAGACCCCCCCGTAAAACATTACTTATTAAAACACATTTCTTTGTTTTCTTGTTGTTCACAATGGCCTGTGAGTCATTTCAGCTGAGTTACCGTTGACGTTGCTGAGAACTTTAGGTCAAACACTACTTTTGGAAAAAACGCTATGTTCGCAGGAAATCAGCACATATGGAATAGCTAAACAATAGCTAACAATTGTATGCGGGCTAGCATCAATCATTATCCCTACTTTTGCCCCTTTCCTAGAACTGATACAAAAATTCGGATTACGCACCCCATACGCCAAACAAGTCACCATGCTCCCAGCCCACCCGAATCATGACAGGACAGCAGAAATTACAGATTGAGGGCGAATCTTACTAGTAGGATTTCATTGACAATTTCTTTAATCAACATGATCTCAAAGTGTATTAATATACTGGACAGTTGAATTATATATTGTAGAAGGTCTTTATACAGTTTCATCTTGCTATTCACGGCACAGATGAGCGATTTTATCTAACCCGCAAAAACAAAAACAAAATTGGTTGGAAGTTGTATCCGAAAATCTCAAATTCTCCTCCGTGTTGTTTGCATAATTTGCTCAAGTTATTTCACACAGACAGAGGTGGATTAAACTTTGCACCTTCCTTCACGAGTTAAATACTATCAGCGTCTCATTATCCGTAATGTACACAACTTTTCCCCAAGGTATAGTTTTTTTGCTTTTAAAAATTAGTTCTTTCAAATAATCTTACAATTGTTATCACATCAATCATATTAACGTTTTGCAGACCCAAGACCTGCCCTCCCCCCCGATATTTCGTTCAGAAACAAAAAAAAATGTTTAATTTACTACTTTCCTAAACGAGTTGAAAGATTTGTTGGTTGGCGAACGTTTACAAAATGTTCATATAGGTCCCGTACGTTTGATAGAATTAATCCTCCGAGCACGCAAAGCCCGCCTTGTTCCATAGCAGTCCTTTCACGCTACAACACCAATCACAAACAAGCGCATCATAGAATCAAGACTGTGGTTCTTGACTGGCCAACGATCTGGAGTCACCGTTTAATTAAACTAAGCAGACCAAAAACACCTGACTCGCTTTTTACATAGCTACATCTCGTATCATGCCAATCACTGATTCGCTCTTGTTACGTGCGGACACCTTGCGGTAAGGACTGTTTCCCTAATATGCGTGAAATAAGGAGACTTGATGCATATTGGAGCTAAACGTGCAAATTGGATAACTAGCCGTCTTCATGCACGTTAAAAGACGAAGCAAAATATAAACCTTGCGGAAAACTTGGGGTGAGCTTAAGTTTTCATTCCAAACAGCTCCTCGATTTTTCAGTGTAAATCAGAAGCTTACGAATCACTGGGTCCGCTGAGCGCCAACGCATCGACCACCTGCTTGCGCTCGAGTTTTACAGAGCACCGAGGTACAAGTCTCACAAAATATTCCAGTTTTAAACTTTTCTTGAGAAGGCGAAGCAACTATTTGCACAAAGTTTTTCCTTCATTTGGAACATGTTACTTAGTCTCCTTCGGAGCCACTCGGGCAGCAGTCGTGCAAACAACGTTCCTCACTCGAGGAGCGTTTCGTGACTTTGACCCGAACCACTAAGAAGGAACTAGAATTCACTAAGCGTTACAGCACGCGATGGATAAATAGAAAGAATCGTCACCAAGGCGTAACGAGCCCATCATGTGTTGGTCACGTGTTTAACGCATTTGAGGTCAAGAAAGAAAGAAATCTGGGTCAGCTTTTAAACACGTGGCTTGAATCCCTTTTTTCCCTTATTGTAGGCTACACCGAAGCAGCAAACTCATTCATTCCTGATAAGATATGAAAGCTTTCTTGTCCCAAAGAACTCGCCTATTATTCTACACAAACACCCAACAACTGTCCGTATATTATTAATTATAAGCCACAACGTAAGCGATGGACTATACAAACATATTTCCCTTTCTATATAATATAACCTTAATTTAGAGACATCTACTTTGGACTCGTCTTCCCTGGCACAAGAGAAGAAGGCGTTTAGCGATAGCGGGTTTGTTCTCCCAATGCAAACTCCGTAGATGAAGTACAGTTGTTTTCTACAAATCTTTGGGTAGTGGTTGGCAAATATACAAAGGCGAAAGTTCTCTAGCTGTTATTGCATGAAAAACTCTCCTTGATGGTCCGTCGTTCCATCGACATTTTCAAATCTTCTTGCTTCTTCTTGCATGCTTTCTTTGATCTTTAAGATCGCAACTGATTCACAGTGATCCTGAAAGGAAATTAAAGCTCTCGTTAAATAAAACGAACAAACAAAAACTAAAAAGGAGCTTTCGATTCAGAGATATTTCTACACTGCTCCATGCACTGCCCTCTCTACTTAACAAGTCTCTGCACTGGTCAAACATTAATTTTTTGGTTCGCAATACTCTCTCCTTCAAAGTCACTATTTTAAGCTGTGTTCAAATTATGATTAGAGTAAACATGTTTCAAGGAAACATGCTTCGCCGAAACATGTTTTTTATTGAGTCGTTCACACCAGATGTCGGTGTGAAACACGTTTCATGCATGGTTGTGTAACTTATGCTGTTTCATGACACTCGCATATTTTTTTTATATTTCAGCTGTAGATTGGAGCTGGAAACTTCTGTAACAGTTGCATTCATTCTTTCGTTTAGTGTTAAATTTCTAGACGTTTGGAGGAGGAGGCCTATGCAGCGTTTAACGAGGAGACGGCATTTGCGCTTTCTTCGTTACAAGATATTCCGTTTCCACAAGCTCATCTGTAACGATCGCCGATAATTGCCATTATATTTCTTCGTCGGCCCATAGACATTTAGCCTCCTAATAGCCTCAATTTTGGTTCTTTTGGGCAGTTGCCTCCTCTCGCATCAATCCGCCATTTTGAACGTGTTTGGTCTGATCATGATTGAAACTACCTCGCGAGGTTGTTTCAATCATGCTCAGAATAATCATGTTTCAACCATGATTCGCGCCTTGCACTGTGTAATGTGAACACTTTTCATAACGAAACATGTTTCATTCGTGATCAGACTAATCATGTTTCGGCCAAGTGTGAACACAGTATTAGAGGCTCCTAAAAGTTGTAATTTGATCTACGACCAAGCAAAGAAGAGGAACGAGCCTAATACCGGGTTGACGTCATAGACTGCTTTGCATTGTGATAGTTCTTTGAAAACAGCATGTTGTTTATCTGTCCAGAAGTGTGTGCCATTTCCTGCTCGTGGAATTAGCACAGAGAGGAAAATAAATTGAATGTATTTTTTTGATCTACGACCAAGCAAAGAAGAGGAACGAGCCTAATACCGGGTTGACGTCATAGACTGCTTTGCATTGTGATAGTTCTTTGAAAACAGCATGTTGTTTATCTGTCCAGAAGTGTGTGCCATTTCCTGCTCGTGGAATTAGCACAGAGAGGAAAATAAATTGAATGTATTTTTTTGCGACCTGATAGTTTTTTTTTACCTCCTGAGGAACTGCAGATTTGGATTTATTTGGTTAGTGCACCGGCATGACATCGACTGCAGACGAATAATGGAAGAACGTTGTCTTTTCCGATGAAAGACAGATCGAGAGGTAAAAGCAACCGTGTCAATATTTGGCTAAAGGATGTCGATAAGTTCAACACGCACCATCATCTGCGAGGACGCTGATCAAGTTGGATCGTATTGGAAGTAACATACCAATAACGAGTGGGAATGTTTCATCCGAGGTTCCAAACACTAACAAACAGATGAAAGCAC
>NC_090893.1:41175062-41190062 GCF_036669925.1 Montipora capricornis
CTTTTTGTGAGTCTGCTCATTCATCACACTAACTTCCTTCATTTCTTTCCTTGCTCATTCAGCCTGTCAGTCAGTTATTCAATTAATCTATTGGTTAACCACTCAGTCTCTGTGTCAACTGCTCAGGCCTTTGGATAGTTGCTTTACTAGTTGGATGGCCAGATTTGGTTCATTCCCTCATTTGTTTACTCATCCAGTCAGTCAGTCAGTCAGCCTGTTAGCCTTTGAGTAACTCGTCAAGTCGGTTACAGTTGTAGTTAACCAGCCAGCTGGATGGCCAACCTTGACCTTCCTTCCTTCCTTTCTTTGATAACGCATTCACTTAGTCAGTCAGAGTGGGTCGGTAGGTCAGCCAGATAGGCAGTTGGACAAACAGTCAGTTGGCTAGACTTTTCACTCTTCTTAGTTCATTTACTCATCGGACCAGTCAGCACATGAGTCCATCCATCTGTCAGTCAGCCTGTCCAGGCTTTTTCTTTCAATGTTTGAGGTGTAAGAAAGGACTGTTCTCTGTCAACGCATCTCTTTTATCCTTCACGTGGAGGTACATGTAATGGCCAAAGCAAATGGAAACAACGCAATCATAAGAAGTGTCTACGCAGATAATCACGAAATAAATATAACCCAGTTTGCGGATGATACTACATTGATTTTAATTGTTTTAGATAATCCCTGTCCTCAGCAATCGAATTAGTGCAAGACTTAAACAAAATTCCGGGCCTAGATGGATGGATCGGCAGCATCATCAGTAACAACCTTTACATAGCCGAAAACGTACTAAAATTCAAGCCTGCTTTCTTGAACTATAAAGAAAAAATACCAGTTAAGTAAGTACACTAGTGTACAGAAAATTTGAGAAAAATTTAAACCCTGGATACTAGCCAAGAGAAGTGACTCGGGTTCATGGACTGTAGACTGACAATAGTGATAATATAAATTGGACTTCTGCCTATTGTTTCGCAAGGTGGAGAACCAAGAGTACAAAACTCATACACTTTCATTTCAATTTTTTATACAGACAAGTGCCAACTAGCAAGCGGTGAACAGAAAATGCACTTTTTTCTTTCAAGACGCACTAGAAACGCCAGTTCATCTTTCTTGGCCACTCTCCGTAAATTCGTGAATAGGGAGCTTAAGGATGCAACGCTTTAAAGCCAAGGACTGAAAACGAAACTGAACTTTCGCATACCAGGACAGTAGCAGCTTTTAAAACTAATCGTACCTATTACTCGTAATTTCTAATCAGCCTCGTGCTGTGAGTTCGGCGGATTTTGAAACCATTTCCACAATTACTTCCTAAATTATATCGGCCTCGCGCTGCGCGTTCGGCCAATTTTGAAATCATTTGCACGATTACTCCCTTAATTGTACTTCACTCAGTCGTACTACTATTACTGATCATCGGTTCATTTCTAGTTTCCGTAAGTGGCTCGCATAAGACTTGATATGTGGTGTGATATCCTATGTGGCCATCTAATTTAGAACAAAAGTACTCTAATTTAACACGTTCCTTTACCTGAATCAAGACATGACATAGGAAACGGCGGGGAAACGAAGAAATGGGAACTTTTCGCGGGTTGTGTGTAAATTTTATGAATCACAACCCAACGTCTAGTCTCCAAAGTAAACGTAATCATGGTTTGTATTCATATATTTAAGATCACCTGTTAGCAAAAACCTGTACCTACTCTTTCAAAGTAAGGCAACAATTTAAATTTATATATAAAGCCAAAAACAGCACTGAGACAAGCTTTACGGTCTTCAATTTAATAAGCATACTGTTTGAGCCACTCTGTCACTAACAATTTATGTAATGGGGTTTTAAAGTGCAAAAAAATAAATAAGAAAATCGTTCCTTTGTTTGCTCCTTCGTTCGACAGGTCAGATGGTAAGTGGGTCATTGGCAAGTCAGTCAGCCAGTCGAGTGGCCAACGTTTGTGCAATGTGGAGTATATTTTATAAAAAAAAATGATGGAGGCTTATCTATTGGATAAAGTTATCCGGGCCAGGCCAGGGCCAGGTTATCGTAATATCGAAGAGATGATACACACACATTGAATAACTGTAGTTTCACAAACCACATGTTTTTGCATTAGAGTCTCACTATTAGCAAACGACTAAAAGTATGGTAAAAATATATTCATTAAAATTGAATAAATAATTCTTATCACTGACCAAGAGTTGCGATTTCCCATAGGACCACGCCATAGGACCAACTGCAAGTAAAACAAACGGATCAGCAAAACTAAACAGTGTTCATTTTGCTGCTGGTGTGTGGTTTGGAATTAGAAGTGGAATTTAATTGATACAATACCAAAGATGACAAGTTATCTCCAACATTGAATACAATTTATGAAATTTGCTTTTTTCAAAAATTCCATAAAACAGTTTATTTTTTGGGGGGAAGGTGGGGGGGGCGGTTCAACTATGGACATCCAATTTACTAAAGCATGATACAGGCCCAACAGTAAATAACTTGTATTGTTTTTATGTAAAGAACCCCACAAGACGTATTGCATTATAAGGATGGGAAAATAGGAAATGAAAAATACACTAACAATATTGATTATCTTGTATTTCAGTACTGACTTAAGGTGGCTGAACACAGTTAAATATATTGCTAGTGCTAATCACCCCTACTTACAGTCGCGGCCTGGATTGCGAAGGGCCCGCCCCCAGACAACGGGCTGAAAGCAGACAAAGCCGCCCCAGGCCGCCGCTATACAGACCATGTTGATGTTGGAGCACAGCGCCACAGCTAGATGTTAATTAGCTGTGAGTCGATTTTGATGAGGGAGGAAAACCGGAGTACCCGCAGAAAAACCCTCAAGTCAGGTTGAGATCGACTGAAACTCAGCCCACATGCTGCCCGAGGCAAGAATTGAACCCCGGCTCGCAGTGGTGTGAGGTCCGATAGATAACCACTAAGCCACCCTGACTCCCTACCAATGTTTCATTTACCTTTTTCTCTAAAACCCTTGATCCCTTGGTCCCCAAAAAAAGGTTTTGCTAAAAGCAGGCCCGCTGCCGAGCGGCCCGCAGCTCACAGCCCGCCACAGCCCAGCGGCCCAGCGGCCCGGCGGCCCGAAGGCCCAGCGGCCCGCGGCCCACGGCCCGCAACAGCCCGGTGGCCCGGAGGCCCACACAGTTTTGTTGTCCAGTGGTTAATCCACGCGCATGCACAGATTTGCATCCGGTTTGGGCGCGCAAATGAAAGACGGTGAGTTTGAATTCATTTACCATTTTAATAATCATTTCAATCCTTTTCGATCCTTTCTTTCGTTGCATGTTGATAAGTGAAAAACGTTGTCATTCTCTGTTGTTTTCGTCTGTTTGCAACAACAAACAGAAACAAGGATTCAAATGATTAAAATGGTAAACGAACTCAAACTCATTGTCCATTTTGCACGCCCAAACCCGATGCAGATCTGTGATTGCGCGTGGATTTACCACTGGACAAAAAACCTGTGGAAAATCAGGACTCGGCTACCGGGCATTCGGGCCGCTGGGCCGTCGCAGGCCATGGGCCTGCAAAACCCCCCAAAAATGGTAGCAAAAAAGTTAACAACACGATCTTCGGTTTTTTGATAGTTAAGCTGACGTATATGCAATTGCCATGGAAACATGAATAAATATAAACAGGCAAAATTTGCATGCAACAAGCTTGTAAAATGCTCACAAGTTAACACTATTTTAATAAAATTTAATTGACAGAGAAATCTTTAGTTATCTCTTCTTGAAAGTTGACTGGAATATGTAGAATTTCCTCTGTTAAAGTTCAAATTTTTTTCAATACTCCAGTTACGTATTTCCTAAAGTATCTTTGTGCCAAGTTGCGTTCATTTCTAACGAGTAGTTCTCGAGAAATAGGCGTACTTCCGAGAAAGCCTTTCCGCATTCAATCGCAATTTTTTGACTAACTTCACATGCCCTGCATTTAACAGGGTTCTTTCCATAACAAAGAAAAATCTGCGAATTGCGACGTTCTTTGCATTGTTACTTTTTCTAACATACATTTCTCATAAAAGACTAAAACCATCAAAACACTTTGTTCAATTATGAGGAAAAATAGTACAGATAACGGATGCATTGAGCAAATAAAATGATTGTTGTATCGAAGCCATGTTTTTTTTTTGTTGCAATCCTTGCACGCGCGCTGCATTGCGTTAGTTATCAAACCTAATACTCACACATCGCTCCTGGTGGTGAAGATCTCTTCAAAAATTGACTCGGGAGCCATCCACTTCACTGGCAGTTTCTTCCCAGTGTCTACTTTGTACACCTCATGGTACAAATGCCTCATCAATCCAGAGTCAGCAATCTTGACTCTCTTACCATGACCCACGAGAATGTTCCTTGCTGCTAAGTCCCTGTGGACTAGACCCTTCTGGGAAAGATAGGTCTGTAAACGAAAAAGAATAACCATGGGTATTCCTATGGATTTGAGATGCAAAGTCCTGGCTAGTGGGTTGGAAACTGGAGAATTTCAAGAAACCGTCGGGCCAAAGAGACGCAAAGGTCATATCACGCCAATTGTACATCCAGTGAAAGTGACTCCTAACATAATTGATTTCCTCAAATAGACTTACTTAGCTTTAGGTATTAGCACTTTTTAAACGAAAGAATTTGTTTATAATAGGATAAGAGTTCAATACTTCCACTCCACTAAAAATCTCATCAGTATGATACTAACCGAACACCATAAAGAAACTGGGAGCAACAACATGTACTGATATGCCAAGCCAGGCATTACAAAGCTCAGAGGACCAATCAACCACCTTTTAAGCAATGCAAAGATTTCACTTAATGCTGCGAACAACAATATTACAACACTGACTTGGATAGAGTTTAGGTCATCGTGATTCCCAGTCACAAAGAGAGATCTTATTGCTGCTATGGCTAGACCCTGAAGCTAGCTGAGCAATTATAGCGATTACAACCAGATGGTTTGCGAAAATTGACTTATGTCATTCCAATCATTATTAGCTTACCATGCCACGTGCAATCTGCCAGGCAAGTTTTATAAGATCAAGTGGAGCAAATGACTCGCAATCCTCATCACATTCATCGCCCATATTTTTGGTGGGAACATCTTCCTGGTTTGACGCGGATGACTAAACTACCACCAAAGGTATCGCATTGCTGCCATCAGCGATGTCAGTTCCTTCATTTCCTGCTGGCTATGTTGAAGAGCAGTTGAGCCAAGGAATCCCACTTTCATCATTGATATTACCGATGAGGTCTCCTTCATCGTCTCCTGCATAAGCAGGAGGGATGCTTGACAATGGTATTGTGCTTTTACTGTTGACAGAAGCGATGGTTTCATCATATTCTTCTCCACTTATTGAAGGAAGGCTTGCCAGAAGGGAGGGTTTGTCCTTTCCCAGATGTGGTAGGGCAGCTAATGGTAATCAAGGGTATCACACATTCATTGCTGCTAGAGGTGATTGTTTCTTTGTGATCTTCCGCCGATGTAGAGGGAAACACATCAAGGGTGATGCAGAATCACTGTTGCCAGAAGCGATGATTTCCTCATGTTCTGGGGCACATGTGGAAATGCAGCTGTTTTCATACAACACAACTGTTTTAATTCCATCTGCTTCACCACCCTAAGTGAGAAATTTATTCCGTTAAATTAAAAACAGATTCATTGCAGTTGAGTTAACAAACATTGATATAAGCCTCAGCCTTCAAGTTAATTATCCTTTTTTGGGCTGCCATTATTTATTTATTTTTTTTACAGTCAAATCAATTTATGTTAACACTCTACTTTGCCTTCTATAACTCTAAATGTCGATTACTCTTCTAGTAAGAGAAACAACAGATTACATGGTCACTTCAAAATTATCAATGGCAGCACAAAGCCACTGTTACACCTTGAAACGTTTAGTTGAAACAAGTGTGCAACGGCACTGCAAAAAAGTTCCAGCAGGCGTTGCATGGTGTAACATAACAGGTAGAAGCTGGTTCGGTTGTGGCCGTTAAGTTTGTGCTTTGAGCATCAAATTAAAGGGACCTGGCATTTACAACACCCGGCATTCTTCAAGATGGCAAATACAGGGAAAGAGAAGACACGCAGAAAAGTACTTAAACAACGCTTTCATTTCATTTCCAGTATCAATAAATTCTAGTGATAATTCCGTGCCGACTAACAGAAATTCCTTTTCTTTTTTTTTGTTAATACATCGAATGACTTTTAAACTTTGTAGAAAATAATTTGCGATCTTCTCAGTTGCTTCGATCGACGATAAAATGCAGCGTCGATTCAGCCGGCGATCACCCTTTTCTCAAGCGGCGATTTTCACCAGCAGCCGGCACTTAGCTGCATCCCTGAATCACAATTATATGGCCTGTTGGTACAAGTATCTAAAAGCTTTAGCTGCAGACACATAATTTCTACAAGGCTATCCAATAATGTTTACTGTGGGTTTTAGGCATTTGATATTGCTCCAGTTTTTAAAAAAGTGGCACAAAGGAATGAGAATAAAGATCTATCAGGTCTGCATCCTGGATTTAATATCATATCAAAATTAAGGAGCATATACCTGGTCTAGTGTAGCTGTGTTGCATTCTTTTGTTTCTGCATACTGTTTTTTGCTTTCAGTAATAAGGGCAGCTCCCAAGGCAGAACCTCTAATCTGTGTATAGAACTTAGCAATTGTAAGTATTATCATTAATAACGGTTTGTGGTCTTCATTGACCCAAAAAGTCACAACCACATAATTTGTTTTGGCTAATACCCAGGCCTCGATTGTTCAAAAGGTGGATAGCGCCATCCACCGGATAAATCACTATCCAGCGGATAAACACCAGCAAAACCGATTGAGTTATCCAGTGGATAGCGCTATCCACCCTTGGAACAACTGGGGCCAGGTGATTTTAGTTTTAAGATGCCAGTGAGGCTCGCCTTAGAACATTCCTTTGAATTTTTCTATCCAAATGTTGTAATATTCTTTGTTTTTCCCTTAATATTTAATGCATCTATAGGAATTGGCTTACTAATGATGTTTGGCTAACATAATTACCTGACTTCTTTTTGCTCTCAACCAGTGAAGCAAGTCTCCATGGGGAACACACTCAATAATCAGACGAAGAGGCGTCTTGGCTGTGACATTTATGAGGATGAGTTATATACCATCTCTCGAGATAGTATAACTCTTTGAGGGAATTTTCGGTCATAAAGGTAAGACAATCCCTTGTTTTTGCTTGAGAAAACAGCTTGCATTTTTAACCCGCTAAACGTAAGAAGAGCTGTTTTCACTGTACTTCCGGACTTTCCCTACTTTAACTAGTCAAACGTGTCCTACTGAAAAGAAAAACCAATGATGTTTTAGCTTTTAGAACTAGGGGTAGTCGAAGCTTAGGAGAGTGAGTTCAGTACAGGTAGCAGTTGAGGGGGCCCGAAGGATGGATGGTCCGTGCGATAGATAAATACTTTTTGCATATTTGAAAGTGAGGGTTGCGTACAGAGAAAAGGTTGTGAAGGCTAATGATATCGTATGGTTCTGTCCAAGTGCTTGTAGAGTGCGTCAGGCAATTTAATAGAACATTTTGTTTTAGGGCTTGTTTACATGGAGAAAGGGTGACCCTCCTTACAGACTTTCGCTGCAATCTGACAGTAATCCGATCCCACAAACGTTGACCCTGCTAGAAGGGTGAAACTACCTCAAGTGTTTACATGGCAAAAAGTTGGCCGGCCTAGGGCTACCCTACCAAGCAGATAGGGTGGCCCTACCCCTAGGGTGACCCTACCTCTCATGTAAACCAAAGCGGAAAATACAATAGGCAAGGGTTACCCTTCTAGGAGGGTGCCCCTTCTAGAAGGGTAACCCTATCTCCATTCAAACAAGCCCTCACTGGTGCAATAGATGTTCTACAGGGCTAAGTCGTTCGAAGGCCAATCAGGGCTTTAAAATCCGAGTCTTTCTTTTGTTCAAAAGCATTTCTTCGGATAATTTTCTTGGTTATTTTTAAGAGCATCCAATCAACAATTTAAACTGAATTTCCTTTTGAATCCATTTCCCACACCTCCCTCCACCGCGGCGGCAAAATTGCAGCCGTTCAGGGTAAGATTGTTGAGAAATTGCGTTACTTCCATTTCCTTACAAATTTGGCACATCGGATGTTCATGAAATTGGCCAACCACTGGCCAGTTTTTATTGGAATCGGTTGAAATAAACAAAGGATTGTTAAAATGACATCATACTGTGATGTCGAAAATAGCATAAATTTTACAATTCTCTTGACATTGATATAATCAATTCTTCCTCAACAGCTTCCTTCAAGAAAGCACTTAAGTCATTCTTTTTTAATAGCTATTCTGAAAATTAAGTATTTTGTTCTTCCTGTGTCAAATTGTTTTCACCCTATAATTTTACTTTCACAACTGTTTACGTATTTCAACACCTTAATTAAATGACTAAGTGTTTGTAACTGTATGCTTCATTACCAACTTGTAAGTTCAAACTGTTTTTAATTTCCGTTCATTACTTTATATTTCAACACGTTAAATAACTAAAGGTTTGTAATAATTGTATTCTCCGTTGCCAACTTGCATGTCAACGATAGATAGATGCCTTTACTTGGGGAGGCCTAATTTACATAAGCTTAGTAGTTTCTTTTAGGCCTCCTCGCCACCAATGTAATTCAATAATTTTTCTTTCCATCTTCTCTTTTTTGATTGTTCATATTTGTATTTTAATTTCTTCTTTCTGTGGCAAAAAATAAATAAATATAATCAGAAACCCATAAGGGTTGAAACGTGTAACGCGCGGTCACAGCTTCCGAATATTCAGTGCGAACCGATTGGCTGAATGTTTCAGTGCTAAGTACCATATTTGGAAACCCCTCGCTCTTGTTGTTCCAAATATGGTACTTAGCAAATTGAATGTTCAGAAGCTTGTTTCCCAGCACACAAGGGGCCGTTACACGTTTCAACCCTTATGGGTTTCTGTATAAATAAAATAAAATAGCCATCTTGCGAGAAAGAAATGGCCCTCACCTAAGGGAATGAAATTCAGGGAATTTTACTTGAGATCACGGGAAAAAAATTACAGAGAGCTTAATTCTTAAGAGCCTAGTGAAGATACCTGGATAAATTTTATGGCAATAGTAAAGGATTTTCATATCAAAGTGGGGTTAGCATCTTTTTCATGTGTAAACGTAATTAAATATTCCATGCGGCCTCAACAATGTGCTTGTATTTACCGTCGGCCGTAGACTTGATTTCCACTCTCAAAATTACCGTAGAATAAGCTTTTAGAATGATGTTCTTGTTTTATGTGGTAATACTTGACAATTTGGGAACATTTTGTGAAAACAATTTGTGACGCGTCACACACGTATCTATCTAATATCGTCTTAAATTCCCAAGTAATCGAGGTATCATTAGTTTACTTTCAGCAATAAGTTATTACCAGAAGGAGCTATAATTTATGCTCAGACAGAATATTTCCGAAGTAATTCAGTATCTTATACCTGCTTATATTTATTATTGAATCTTCGAACTCGGATATTGTGTTACTAGCTTTGTGATTGGTTCACTCAATCTCGGTTATCAGCTCATATACTGTATGACCTAATTGGAAGCTAATTGGCATTAATTTCCAAACGTCCAAGCGTTCAGAATGTAATGAAAATTTACTAAAACAATTACGCCATTCGCACTTGTTGGATATGAGACTGGTTATCGCCAACTTGGCACTACGCGCCTCGTTAGCTATTTACAATCTCATATTTGATGTGCGCTCGCGGAATAATTGCTAAATAAAATCTCAGTTTACAGCTTAACGATGAAATTATATATGAAATGGATCATATATGATCCTCGCAGTTGTGAGTTCCAATGTTCCCGTGAGGAATGAATCAACGATGAAATTATGTATGAAATGGATCATATATGAACTCGGATATGAAATCAAGTGAAGCTATGATCCTCGCAGTTATGAACGTAATTTTTGCAATTGCGTAAAGAAGCCTGAAAAATTCAGGACTTCGACTACAATCGCAAAAATTGCGTTCATAACTGCGAGGATCATAGCTTCACTTGAGTTTACAGCTTATTGAGTCAAGGGAATAAATCAAGTGTCCTTTCTCCCTACATCAACAAAACTATATTTCGAAGTCAAGCCCGTAAATTTAAGTAGTCCTTTAATCGCCCTAAACCGGTTCACCCTTGAGAGTCGCCCTAAACCGGTTCACCCTTGAGGGTCGCATGCAGTGGCATGACATAAGTGCAATCACACTCATCGACATACCGCTATATAATAAGATTCACGTTACTTGGTATAGGAATCACAAAGTGACCCTCTTACCATGACGACATCCAAAACCCCAACCAAAGAGCGATACTTGAATTGAAGTTCTTAGGCCTAAGGGAACTCCTTTTGACAAATTACGAAGTACCATTAATGGCATCATGCTTCTGAATGAGACGTGTGTCTCGTGCAAAGCGAAAAGCTACTGTATCACAATGTCCAAGGCATAAATATTTGACACCTGACTACATGTAGATGACTAAAATTTTTCCAGACTGCAAAGCCCTATTCGATGAAAAGGCTAGCCATACCCAAACGGCCAACGAACTATATGAAGAGGTATTCAACTATTGTGGGGCAGTTCTCTAGAACAAACATCCAAAATAATAATACAATGCAGTTGAAGTCGAAGCTAAATAGTTGACGCTTGCATTGCGCACTTATTTAGTTAATACCTAAAACCCAAAGGAACAACATCAATTACAGCTATCCAGATGTGGAACGAGGTTTCAGTAAGTTATGGGACACACGCAACGTCACAACAAATTTTATTTTAGGTCGCAGAAGGAATGGGGCTTAACCATATTAGTTGGCTACAAGTGCTTTACCTTTGGACCTTAAACAAAATTATAGAGCTTTCAGAACAGCCTTTCGGGCTATCTTTTTGTTTTGTTTATGCAACTCTGAGACTAGGCGAGACCAATCCATTGAGGCTGCAATGAGATTTGGGTCACAGATCATCATTTGAACAACCCTACATCTTTCCTAATGATACCCTGCAGCTTAGACCCACCCTTGGACCTTCTGATTACCTCACAGAGTTCTAAAGTGTGATGTCATAAAAAACTAAATTTGTGAAATTATGGGATTTTTCGGGGTATAGAGTGTTTTCACTCACACGTGATCATTAACTTTGTTTTTCTACCGAAACAAAGGAAAACGTTTGTATGATACAACAGAGCTCAATAGGCCTTTTGCAACTAACGATCACTTGGTACAAAATCTGCCATGCTGGAGGGCAAGATCATTATTATTCCCCAACTGGGACATTAAAACAAAGGGAAGCCAAGCTTGACTGGTTCAGGTCTCTTTGTTTTAATGTCCCAGTGGGGGAATAATAATGAGCTTGCCCTCCAGCATGGCGGATTTTGTACCATGTGATCGTTAGTTGCAAGAGGCCTATTCCCGGAGAATTAGTTGGGGACATCAACATGGCCGCTGTTTCTTTGTTTAGGGACACCAATGTGGCCGCCGTGACGTCACATGAAAACACTGTGTTACGAAAGGCCCACATCCAAAAGGCCTCCTCGCCACAAATGAGCATTTCAGGAGAAAATGTCTTTGAGATATTATCCCAGTGATGCTCATGTGACAATTATGTCAGTCCCTTTACTGCTGTCACTGAAGTGTCGAAATGAAGTATGTGTGAAAATAGATGCTTTAGGTTAACCCCGGGTTCATGAAATGAAGAGATTTATTTTTGAGTGTTGATGCGGGGGTACTCTAAAAAATCCCGAGTGCCCATTTGCAGGAGTCGAACCTGCGACATTCTGATTACTACTTTGGATGCTCTGCTCCTGAGCTACAGGAAACTAGTGGAAGCTAGGCCATTAAACTACAATTATGGACCAATTCTTCCGAACAATTCAGCATTTTATCTTTCAACTCAATAATCGCACATTCTGGATTTTTTTTGCAATCCCCCCATTCAATGTTTCTTGGGGGAAATGAAGTGAAAAATAGTGTGCAGGACTTAAAGTGGATCAGTTTATGCCCAACATGGATTGGGTGGGGAGGGGGGGGGGGGGAACGCCTCAGTGATGTATTAAAAATGTGTAGTGGACTGAGTGTCCCAAAGAATTTGTCCATGACTGTAGGTTCCAATTACAACTGTCCCTCTATACTGCAAGGACTGAAATTGTCCGCAGCGTGCATTGATTTCTCGCTATATAAATGAAGTGGATGACAAATGTCAATCCCTGTGAATGAAATGAAGAGAGGATATTTCCGATGGTAACTCGGTGATACTCGGAAAGAATTTGAGAGCTCCTTTGCAGGTATTGAACCTGCGACAGCCTGCTGATGACTGACTAGTTTGGATGCTCAAGCACTAAGCTATAGGAGACTCGTAGGAGCCAGGGCATGATCCAATTTTGATTTCGATGGTGTCTTAGGGATACTCTCAAAAAATCAGAGTGCTCCATTTTAGGAGTCAAACCTACGACCTTCCGATTACTACTTCGGATTCTTTACCACTGAGCTATAGGAGATCGAGACTCGTGGGAGCTACAATCACTGGCAAAGTCCTGGGACGCTCACCCTTTTAGTTTCAATAATTCCCCCCCCCCCCGCCCCCCTCTCTCTCCCTCTCTCCCAGAAACAGGAGGGTTGTCTCGGGTAACCGAATCCAGATAAACAGGCCCTAAATATTGAAACTTTGGTGATGACAACGTTTCGTGTACGCAACTTACAACATTTGTCTAAATTTTCACAATACTAATTGCCGAAAGATAGAAAATCAAGAGATTTTGAACATCACCGTGAGTTTTTGCATAGCAATAAAAGCAAACTGAATTATATTCACAGCTCCACTGAATTTTATTCATTAGACGTGAAATTTTCCTTTTGTTCCCTTTATCGTAAATTTGCAAACAAATGCAGCCATAAAATTTAACTCATTTTTGGAATACAAATGTACATGGGTTTTCTGATTTGCCTGATCACTGTCCTGATAGGTTTTTCCCCAACAATGTAATCTTCGCGTTTAGGCAAAAGTTCTTGTGTCGGAAATTGCATATCTTTGGCCTTAGCACGACTTTTCTTCTTTCTGATCATATTAAAATCTGCAATGTCCTTTGTCAATTTAATCACCGGCAGTTTTCAGTTTTTGCAATACATAAAAGGTTTTCTTTTTGATTATTATCATTATGTTTATTTTATCCTAGTTTAAAAAAAGAAGCATTGTGTAAAAGTTAACCCCAATTTAGCAGTCATAAAAAACTACTGTACCAGTTAAAAGAAAAAAAGTTTACCACTTTGCAGGACGCTTCTTTCTTCTCCTTTTATGGCAAGAAGAACCAATAAGAAGTAGAAAGGCAAGCAAAGATACACCGCCAATGGAAAAACCAAGAATACTCGCCATGGAAAAACCTGGTCCACTGTTATCTAACAATGGCGGCATAAGTGGTATAAAATAGAATCAAATTTTCAATGCAATAGTTTTCAAGAAATTTTTAGCACATGCATTTAACTATCTGTGTGTTTAAAACTAAGGAACAATAATTACGCTTAACTCTCATGAACAGGTATATCTGCAGATGACTTCGCATGCAATAACGATAGAAATGCAACATGAAACACTTTCATCCATTATACATCAGTGCAACGATAAACTTTATGCCTTTGAAATCTAGTGCAACGTTTTTTTTTTATGAAATGTTTTCTCTAGTCTCTGGATATTATTGGCATTTTATGCCCCTGGTAAACATGGAGACTCTATATATTTTTTACAGTTCAGATTTCAATGACACATAAGTGCGATTTATTCACGAATCACACTTTGTTTGCTCTAAATAACACCTCTTCCCCAGCCATTGAGAAAGGAACACTAAAACAAAGCAACCAATCTGGATCAATAAACTATTTGTACCAGTTGACTGAAATCCTGTATTTGAGTGATTAAATTGAGCGAGTTCCAAACGAATGTAATAAAGTGTTAATTGAATTTCGTGTCGTGTTCATGCAATTTTGGACTGAAATTATACTTGCGATTTTGAATCGAAGATTTCACAAGTCTATAATTTCAGACCAAATTGCACTCCACTCAGTCAATTACCATTAGAAATTACTACCGATATACTATCAGAAGAAAAAGAAAAAACATTCAAGAAAAAGGCAAAAAAATTAACTCTAGGTCCTCGCCATGTTTCCGGATCTTTCGAAAAATCTTGTAACTCTTACCAACTTCCAGTGTTTTGACAACCTGAACAGAACTCCTTGGTCCATCACCAGCAGAAGTGTAGGCCAACACCAGCAATTCATATTCTGTAGATTATTGCAATCCAGTAACGTTCTTTGTGTAAACTTCCCCAATTTCCCTTTCTCCCTCCCACGCTTGGTAAACTTTTTACCTTGCCCCAACTCTCCACTGTTTTTCTATTTCAAGATGGCGGCCTGAACAGCCGATGGAAATATATATCCACTCGTCCCGCCAAAATCCGCCTGCACTGCAGGCTATATTTTCTTAGCTATGGTGCTCCGCGCGCGCGCCTTAGGCGCGCGCAGAGCTCCGCTAAAAATGACATACGATGTTGCCACAAGTGTAAAATTGTCGTATCGGCCTCTTGATTGGTCGCACGATTTTTTTTCACTAGTGAAAAATTGTCGTATCAGCCTTTTGATTGGCTAACATTATGTTGAACTTTGGCTCGAGTGGCCTGTGCATTGACAGCAGGGGTTGAAATTTGTAAACATGGCGGCCGACTGGCGTATGGTTTCCAAACTTTTTCATCTTTTAGTTTTCTCCACAAAATACTTCTGAAGATCTTTAAAAGTTATTTAAGTGCTCAAGCGAAGTTTTGAAGGTAAAAATTTCTTTTATTTAAAAAGTATTTTGCTATTTGTGTGAGACTTTCGTTCACGATCGCTGGTTTGATCAGCCTCTCGATTAACACCTACCTCGGTGACTTTATGATCTCTGTACTTATATAATAAACAAATCACTTCATGGTTGGCTCGTTTGTAT
>NC_090893.1:41200062-41205062 GCF_036669925.1 Montipora capricornis
CTGACTGGTGACGTTTTTCCTTCCTTTTTTGTTCAGAATACAACTTGTATAGGCCACTTTCGAAAATACCATAATACTCCTTGTTTGTCCCCCCAAATTTTGCATAAGCATTGTTTTTGTTCCCTCTCGGGACCATTGTAAGTCCCAAGAGAAACTGGAAACAATGCTTATGCAAAATTTGGGGGGACAAACAAAGAGTATTATGGTATTTTTCGAAGTGGCCTATTAGAAAGCTACAGGTAATTTAGGAGGAAGGGCGGGGTACCCCCTGCACCCTTCCCCTAGATCCGCCCCTAGATTTGAACCCGAAGCACCATCTTAACCACTACAGAACAACTGGCTGACAATTGTACAGATTACTTACAAACACTTATTAATATGTATAAAATCATTGCTAAATAGTGGTTAAATCTAGTGCTTAATTTTAAAATGGTTAGCTTCCTCTTGATGTTTGCTAACCGACATTTTCTCCTGCTTAAACTTGTTTCTTCACGGGTGACATATTGAAATATTAAACTTAAAAAAATATATTATGGCAGTTAGCGATGTGGTCGTCTAGTGGTTAAGTGAATGGCTTTGATTAATCGAACATTCACTTGTTCAAGTCCTGCAAGTTCAAGCATTGGGGTTCTGAGTTTAAAAACAGATATTCTATGGGAGACTTAAATATTTTTTTCTTTAAATAGCGCGGTGTCTTGATCTTGAGCGATGAAGCGAGATGAAGCTTTTCCCACAAAGTACAAACTCCGGGTTAAAATCCAATCCACGGATAACATTTTTTATTTTCCTTATTTTCTCTGCTACCAAAAGTCCTGGGTCACAGCGTCCTAAATTAACGATAATAGTAAATTCAAAGCAAATTACGAATTAATGATAATCGTTAATTTACAGAGGGTTTCATGTTGCGGGAAGGGAGGAGAAGAGAGAGAACCTGCGTTCAAGGCTGAAAATGCGGCTTAATTAGTATGCAGAACACGAATTTGACAATCTGAAAGTCGTTACACTATTCAGCAGGTGAACATATTGCTTCCTAGTGAAATTTAAGAGTTCCTTACTTCTTGTAAAAATTTCTGGATGTCGTCAAAAGACTTCTTAAATGGCGCAAAGTAATTAAAAAGAGTGAAGTTAAACTGAGCAAAGTTAAAATAATCACTCTTTCTGTTGAAATGACCACATAAATTTTCGCCTATTGATCCTTCAGCGTATATAATTACTTTCGAAAGGTGAAGACAAACAAGAAATGATCTTTTTTTATCGTAGTAGCTCTTGTTCACTCCGTCAAAACTATATTGCGAGAATGCAACGCTTCGACAATTTTGGACCTGGCAGTATAGCGGTACAATTGTCACGGTAATCTAGTTTAATGACATAGGACCCAAGAGTATTTCCCATAGCTTAGTGGTGGAGCATCCGAATTAGTAATCCTAGTAATCGGAAGGTCGAGTCAGCATCGAAAAAAGGGCACGAGTAAGAAGTCAGCCTTACACGGTGGGGTACTTCTTGTCTGCTCTTGTATTTGATCGCCATGGCATTCCAAGGGAAGGCCATCACAGCTCGGTAAAAGCAATTCGATTTCCTCTATTAGCTGAATGCGGCGTCTATTAGCTTTGCCACAAGTTGCAGACCAAGCACTCCAAGGATAGTAACTGCATTCCACTGTGTAGCACTCTTCACCTGCGGGAGAAAAAAACCTTAAAAAATTAAGCTCGTACTTTTTTAAGTTTCAATTACTCACTCACTCGCTCCTGCACTCACTATCTCGCTCTCTTGCTCGCTCCCTCCCTCACTCACACCTTTCCCCACTCTCCCACTCACTCACTCACTCACTCACTCACTGACTTACTCGTTCGTTCGTTCGTTCGTTCACTCATTCATCAAAAGTTTAGACAATATTCTGGATCAAAAAAAGATATAGTGATATCATGAACAGTCTGCTGCAACACAAGCGACAAGAAATCTATCAACAACTCCTCAAGAGCAGCTTTTAAAGTTGTTGCGTTTACTTACACTCTGGAAGTTTGTTATACTCCGTTTCTGGTTGCTGATTGCATTTCTTGGGAACTCCATCACAGCTTTCAGCTTCGATGGTTGTCTGATTCTGCAGAATGTGACTTGTTCTGTTGACCATACCACATTCACCTGACCAGTTTCCCCAGGCCCCCCATAAGCACAACACTGATTGACATGTGCACATTAACGTACGATTCTCCATGACTGGCTAAGTTGGGCAAGACTGCGGCAAACCATCACAACTGTTTCTGAGCACAACAACCTGTACGCGTAAAGGGAAAAAAGCTAACTTCCTTCGTAGTTTACTACCTGTCACAAGACAATCTTCTATAACATACGCTATTTAGTAAGTGCAGAAAATATTACATCGCCCACCCCTGTTTCATCGATCTCAGTCCAAACTTGAACATAATTTCTATTTCATGCCAAATGCCTTTAATCAGTTAATAAATTGTGTTGCTGCAACGTAATACTAGTTTACATTAACATAAACATGTTGGCAATTTTCGGGGAACTTGCCGTCTCGGATTGGATTAAAAGTAACGTCTTTTGAGAAGAGGATTTTCTTCTAGATGACGTGGAAGACATACAGGGGTATTGCAATTTACTTTTGAGACTTCATTGACTATAAGCAGGGCCAAACCATGTAGAGATCACTTCTAAAGTGCGGTAAAAGTATACAGTTGACCATTGATCTGGTTTTTCAATGACAGCAAGGCTGTCATTGACCACGGTTCTGCACTTTTATTGCGTGAATTGTAAATACTTTTAAGAAAACAAATGTTAACTAGTTTACATTTGTCCAAGAAAAGCAACACGATTTGTATAAAAGAAAGTCACTGGCTGCCTGGAATCCATTCAAAGCACAGATTACTCCGCCTAAGTTGTAAAATGGTAGATTCTTACTTTTTGAGTGGTTACGTTCTTTTGACGCGTCGCCGGCCCACAAGTGGCTGACCAATCACTCCATTGACTCCACGTGCAATTGACAGTGGGACAGCTACATTTTACCTCACGATTTTGAGATTGGGGTGGTTGTGAGCAACTCTGAGGAAGTCCCGTGCAATTTGGCTTTAGCACCTCAACCACAGTTTCTTGTGAGAATCAAAGAGTGAGAAGGAGAAGCAGTTCGTTAGGAATACATCCATGCACGGTTCTTTGAGTGGTATGGGCCTTAATCACATGACGGCCTTGTTGAGTCCCAGGGCATTGAAAACTATTCTTTTGTCCCACCGAAACTCGTTCTTAAACATTTCAACTCGAGGCTAGGGGTACGAAATCTATTGTCTATGGCCAATATGGCTGACGCGCGAATATGGCCCACAACTGCATATTCTTTACCATTTACAAAGGAAAACAAATTAATCCTTGGCTTTTTCGAATGTTATGAAAAAGCATTCCAGTGGCAATAGCTAGGAATGGCATATACCACTTTCAAAGGGCTCACTGATCAGGAAGGGAAAATGTGACTTTGTCCAAAGGTCTGAAATCTAAGGTAGTCAAAAATTTTCAACCTAAATATCATATTTCGGTTAAAAAATTATGACTACCTTAAATTTCATACTTCCTTAGCAATTAAAGAAATTTTCAGATAGGATACACCATTGCTTTCAAATGCTCTTGGGAATATGTAGCGTCCCTAACAGCATTTTAAAGCAATAGTTTATGCAATAGTTGGGGTCAAACAAAGTGTATTACGAGGAATTCGAAAATGGAGAACTGCTCTATTACACTTCAAATTTGTATCTCTCAAAAATCATCATGAATTTCTGATTATTGAAAGTCTAAAGTTTACAACTCATATTTTTGTCGTAACAACGACGAACGAAATCACCCCCTCCCCCCCCCCTCCAAAAATAAAGAAAACTTCCCACACTGCAAAATTTCGACCGATGTGAGCCCAAATTCCATTCGTAGGTCAATTAAAAACTATCAATTACCGTTTATAGTTCTAGTTCTTGTTCCCAGTCCACAAGTCGTTGACCAGGATGACCAACTCTTCCACTCACAGTTCACTGTTTTACATTTGCAGTCTGTAGTCCGTTGTTGTGTTTGTGCAGGCTGAGGGCACGATTGAGGTAAGCCATCACATCTCAATTTCTGAACAGATGTCTGTACAAACAAGAAAGGAGAAAACAAAGTTTTCAAATTCCAACAAACTCGATAAAGTTACTCGATTCTGATTAGATCAGAGTAACGCAATCTTGTCCGAAGTTGTATTCTGTCAGTCATAAGTTACTATGGCAACAACGTGCGTACTAGTGAGAGTGGGGAAATCAGAACAATACGAGGGCGAGGTCGACCAAAATGTCAGTTTAAAAGAAACTTTGCAATTCTCGTACGTTTTTCGCGATTAGTCCATTTTGTTCGCGTCGCACAATGTGGGCGAAGAATTCTAAAAATAATATAATTGATACGTGTGGTTTAAAAGTAAAAATATAGAATGAACCATTCAGATTTGCACTCTCGCGCCGCCCAGGAAATTTGAATGTAAAAGCTTAACTTTTCACTGAAGCAAACCCTTCTTTTAACAATTTTAAAAAAATGCGATTGCAATCATCATTTCCTTTGTATTAAAGTTAATTTTTAGAGAGAGTGGAGATTTCTTGTAGGATCGAGGACCATTTGGTACTATTCAGATAACAGAAGGTGGTGTAAACAGGAATTGAATAACCTTATATTGTGCAAAGGAAAAAAGATAGGGCGACAGATATTTTTCCTCAAAGCGTGGTATGATCAGGAAATTTAGACAGTCACCCTTTTCTCAGGTCTTATTTCCACTAGCTTTCCCTTCAGAAAGTTGCACTGTAAGTTTAATAGGTTTCATTGAACGTTGAAGAGTTTCATCACCGCGAAAGATTATTTGGGTGGAAACTCTGAGGTGGTGAAATAAAGCGAAAGACGAATTGCAATAGATCCTTTCACAAGTCTCATATATGCAGTTTTTGGAAGCAAACGTTTTTGCAAATGGTAAAGAAGTTGTATGTGCT
>NC_090893.1:41212562-41227562 GCF_036669925.1 Montipora capricornis
AACTTTCACCAAAAAGTTGAAAACGTGAAACAAAAGTTCACACTAATCCTGGATTACGGTAATCGGCTTTCGAACAACCGGGAACTGGAGATTTCACTCTCGAACCCCCTTCTTATCAATTTTGCAACACCTGGTTTTCCTTTGTAAGCCTTCTAACTTTTATCCTCACCGTACGTACACGCTTTCGCACACATAAGTTTAAGTGCAATTACTTCAAATATCAACTCCACCAAAAAATGAGGTCATCTGACTAAAGATAAACTTAGCGTTACAGCAATTCTGATAATAGTATAAAAAGAGATGATTAGTCTTAACCCGTAATTTTATAAATTAGTGAAGAGTAGATTTCTTTCGATTGGGACTATAATTATAGTAAACATCATCATCATCATCGTAGGATGTTTCGTGTAGGTTACATAAACAGTGTGTTGCTATAATTCGGAAATTCGTACGTGAAGAATGTAGAGTAAAACGGAAGCGTGAGAGCGGTGTTTGACATGAAAGACTTTTGTTGTGTTTAATCCGGCTCTTGTAGTTGAATCTGATCCTGGTATTCTACAATCATCGTCATCATAATCATTATTATCATCATCATCGTCACCGTCGTCGTCATCATCATCATCATCATCATCGTCATCATCATCGTCATTATCAACAACATCAACAACAACAATGTCATCATCATCAACTTTACTTATAGAGGAAGACGACAGCCAGTTAAAAAATGGAAAAAAGTTCGGCCCACAGGAAAAAGGGTCCGACTTCTCCCCACAGCAAACAAACCTCTGACTTTCCGAATGTCTACTTACTTGTTTCTCTTTCATTACAATCGCACAAATGCATCATTTTGGCAATTTTATTCCTCATTTGCAGTATATCAGGGCAAAATGATTGTCCCTCGATAAAAAATAAATGGACGATGACTTTTTTTGACTTATTTTTTTTGGATTGAAACGTCTTGCTTTAGTTACTGTTAATTATAACGTTGTGTTTAACCTTACAAAAAAGGGTAAGCGTCAGACTCCAATTATATCGTATTAGGGAGGTGAAGCAAGCGCGTTTCTGAGACGTGGGCGGCAACGAGAAGAAAATATTTTGCGTGCCAGGACAGTGGCGTCTCCCAGATTTCATACTAATAATCTCTAATGGAAAAAAGATATCACACTTGGCAATGTAAATGTGGTTGTGTGAAGACAAGCTAAAATGGAAAATAGCTCAATTCCGGTTGCCGTCCGCGTCTCAAAACCGCGCGTGCTAAAGCTCCCCATTTTGTCCATCCCTTACGGCAATTTTAATGTTTTCTCTTTAATGTCACTTGAACCCAGTTTAATGACATGGCTCACGCGAGTCTAGAATAGCTCGGTTGTAAATCATCCAATCTTGTAGTCGGAAGATAGGTTTGACGTTTGCGAAGGAGGACTCAAATTTTCTTCGAGTACTCCCGAGTAACCATCGAGGAAGACATA
Source organism: Montipora capricornis (assembly GCF_036669925.1). Taxonomy (NCBI): domain Eukaryota; kingdom Metazoa; phylum Cnidaria; class Anthozoa; order Scleractinia; family Acroporidae; genus Montipora; species Montipora capricornis. Next base: position 41,214,029 of record NC_090893.1, read on the forward strand.
CATTTCTTCATTCATTTACAGGGGTTAACATTTCAGTGTCTTTTCACTGTACTTGCGGGAATGCACTCTTCATACAACTTTAGTCCTGGCAGTTGAAAGCGGGATACCTGAGTTGTCACCCTTACATACTTGAATGGTCTACAGTTCCTATGACCTTCTAGATAGCTCAGCGGTAGTGCATTCGAACTAGAAATCAAAGAGTCAAAGTTTTGGCGTCTCCAAAGGAGACCTCGGATTCTTTTTACTAGTGTTCCCGACTCATCACCTTTAAGTACACATCTATTTAAGACAGTAGTGGTTTTCTCCCATGATGATCGTATTTGTCTTGTAATAAGTCGAAAAAACCCCACTTTCGATATATAAAAATTCAGTCCTAAACAAAAGGCATCATCTCGAGGCTCTGGAGAATAAACTCTCACAAATTAATCCTTATCTTTATTCCCTAGAGCCTCAAGACGATGCCTTTTGTTTAGGAATGAATTTTAATATATCGAAATTGGTCTGTTCTTAGCAGTTCGGAGTCAAAACGGAGTACTCCGTCTCTGAAACAATGAACAACGTGGAAAGAGGGTGGCACTAGGTAGCTAACACAAAGTTAATTAGGGTGGCCCTCGTAACACTGTAACCCCAAATCAACACAAATCAAATGATGATTTTGAGGAGAGGGGAAAACCAGACTACCCGGAGAAATGCCTCTCGGCAACAAACTCAACCAACATAAGACGCCGAGTCTGGGAATCACACCAGGGTCACACTGGCGAGTGCTCTAACCACTGCGCCTTCCCCACTCTGGTACAAATAACCAGATGAATCAGACCTGAAGTTTAACTTACCGCATAGTTCGACTTCGTGAAGCTCTGCCACAAGTAGCCGACCAATCGCTCCATTGATTCCATACACACTGGACTGTCAGACAGGTACACATGGTCTTCCTAGTTTCCTTTTGGGGTGGCTGCGTGCAGGTCTGTGGCAGACCAGAACAGTCTGGCCTTTGTACTGTAACACTAGATATCTGGATCGACCTGTTCCTTTCAGCTACTCCACAAGTCGCCGACCATTCTGTCCACGGGTTCCAAGTACATTTCACAGTTTTACAAGGACCTGTCGAAAGTTAAATTACAAAGCCCTTGTGTATTACGTGTTCTACGAAGGAAAAAAAGAACTAATAGTTTCTAAACTATGAGCGAAATAACTTGTGGAGGCCCTCAAGCGTCCAATCACATGTTCTGGACTATACCCAGGTTTGCCCAGATCCAGTTTTTGTCTGTGAAACACACTAAAAGTCAGTCTTGTGATGTCGGCAAACTCAAAAGGCCGAGCTCTCGGTAACGCGACGCAGGTATTTCAGCTATAGCTGGGCTTTTTGTAGTAAGACAAGCAATATCTGACCATTTCTCTCTACTTTAGAGTGAAATGGCTTACCAGTTAGTAGTTTTTGATGCTTCAATGAAGCATAGTAAGGTACCAAACTTTCATGCTATTTTACGCAAATTGGCGTTTGAGTTACAAATTCGTTATTATAAAAGGGGAGAAAAGTATTAAACGGTTACTCCTTCACGCATCTCCTTGTAAAAAAAAGGTTAAACCAAGCATTATTGATTGTCAAGTGCCTTACAATGTTTTTTTTTATAAATAAAGGCCTACGGTTATTCAAATAGGGGCAGTGTAACCTAGTGATTAGGGTACTTACCTTGAGATCCGGAGATCAGGTTTCTGACCACTAGTTTAATTTGATCCTGGTATTACGTAGCCCCCGGTTCAACTTCTCAGAAGCACTTGTAAATAACGAACTGGTTTGATTCGGATCAGTTGGGGTTTTTAACAATTGTTGTTGTTGTTGTTGTTCTTCTGTCGTTTCGTTAATTGTGTTTCATTGACCCTAAAAAGCCCCTATGGGGAGTGGTCATTTTAGAAATAACTTCTATTTGCATTCAGGTTTTTAAAATGGATTCCACACGTGTCGTTGAAAATACTCACAATTGGACTCCTTGGTTTCCAGTATTTCCTTGTTACACGTGGTTTGCCAACCAGAGCATCCTCCTTGCTGTTCTATCATGTGTTCAGTTTCGTTGGTCAGTGTTCTTTTTCTTTTCATGTTTCTGCCACATGATGTGGACCACGAAGACCAAACGCTGTAGTCACATGTCACGTATTGACACTTGAAAACTAAAAACATAAAAGAGAATGACGATGATTAACAGCCACCTCACTCTTTTCGCTAATTGGTTTTGTATCATCTCGTATCGACATACTTATACTCTTTATTTGGTGACCAGGTTACTTCGACCATATCGTTGTGAACCTATATTGTATTTTAAACCAACTGTATAATTTTTGATTGTTTGTTTTTTTTTTTTTTCTATTTTGCTTTCGCTGGGCTGATGAGTAAGATAAAAGAGACCTCTGCCGTGGGTCGAAACTAACTGTGTTGAGCATGCGCGTTAATTATTACGTAGTGACTAAATCATCACGTGGTACTTCATGTTATGTGGGCTCACTTAACAACAGCGGAATTGCTATAAAGGAATGCGCGGGACACAGCGTGTTCAATTCACAGTCAGCAAACACATCATGGGGCATGCGGTTAGAAGAGTGCCGTCCAAGTTTGTGGACGGTGGTTGGATCAAAGTCAGGTCTCTTTTCCCGCACTCGTCAGCCAAGCGAACGCAAAAGAAAAGAGTCCTTTTCTACCAGGGAATCAACCAATGTATCCTGAGCTTGATTCTCGGTGTAGTGTAAAATTAGGGAATATAAGATGAATTTTAGATCATATTGATGTTGAGTCGGCGTTTGCTACTGAATTGTAAATAGAAAATAGTGTAATACACGTAACATTCTAGATTCGCCTACCGTACGTTCGTAATTATTATTGAGATTGTATTTGATTGATAGTTGCTCTGACTGAGATGCATGCTGCAGAATACAAGTGCTTTCTTTCTTCACCTGGACTCGGCGTCATCATTTGCGAAATTAATTTCAACGGGTTCGTTTCTCGAGTACTCTGTTTTTCATCTCACCATAAACCAACATTTCTAATTTGATTTACTTAAACTTGCTTTTTTACATTCTCTCCAATTAGTTGATCGCTTATGCTCGACTAGATAAGCCTTAGGCTTTAATAAAGTGACACTTATCATTATCATTCTCATCATCTTCATCGTTATCCAACCTCGTTTCCAGGGTATCTACCCTGGGAACTAGGTTGATCGTCATCGTCGTCATCATCATCATATACATCGTCATCATCGTTATATATTATTGAAGCACTTCTCCAAAAGGACACTTTCAAAAATACCATAATACTCCTATTTTGCCCTCCAAAACTTTGAATAAACTGAGCATTGTTTTTATTTTTTCTCGGGACCATTGTAAGTCCAAAGAGAAAAAACAAAGAGTTTTTGAAAGTGGCCTATCTCATTGTCCACTAAGCTCAAACCAACACCATGGCGAGCTCCTAACCAGTTAAGGCAAGTTTACTTGCACCGTTAGCGTGAAGCCTATGTTGTGTTGCATAATTTAGCTCGGCTAAGTCAGTCAATTAAGACAAAATCCATCAAGCTGTACCTAAACTAAGACATAGGCTAATTATTATTATTATTATTATTATTATTATTATTATTATTATTATACAGATTTAGGCTAATCATTGTTATTATTATCTAAGTTCATTGGTATACTCTTAATTAATCGGTTTCCATTATCTTCGTAAAACATGTGAATGACACTTAACATTCACTTTTGATTAACTGGAAACTAAGAAAACCAAATCAACATCCTCAACTGAATCTACATATCCCGCACTCGAGCAAAGTCCCCTTCAACTTATGGCATTTTTGCTAACTGAGACGTAACCTCCTACTACACCAATAGTCGTTTTGATACATCATAGCCAAGCCGGACACATTTTACTGGAGAATTTAACTTTACATTTTCTTTTTTATAGTAGATATTATAAATTGGTATAATCTAAAAATGTTGCACCGACGGTGGCCCCAACCCAGACACTAACGAGTTACTAACGTATTTCACAAAGCTTTCGTTGTTCGCCTTCAAATTTCATAAGGTCAGCTGCGATGGGACACTTTAAGAGTAAGGAGAACACGAGGACAACAGAAACTACAAATCAATCAGGCGCATGTGGCTTGAAACGACGTATTTGAGGCGCGCATGCTCAGGGCGTACTCGTATAAACCCGTTATTCATTACAATTGGCACGGGCGGACCCCCTTGGCCTTCCCGTAAGTTCCCAGTAGCTACACCCCTGTCTGGGAAAGTTGCCGACTAAGAAAAGTCTAAGAGTTGTTTTGGGTCTTACCCTGACAAGAAAATTTCGCCACAGTTTGAAGAAAGTTATTTAATCTAGCAACGTTGGGAACGAAAAACGCGTGAGAAGCTATAGGATCCGAAGCTATTATCTCCAATTCTTGGCGGTTAAAGTTTGGACCAACACCAATTGCAATGATGTTCACTTTCATTCTTTTGAGTTCTTTGACAGCAGCACGAAGTTTGTCAATTCCACCGGTGCTGGATCCGTCTGTAATAACCAGTGCCATCTACAAACGAAAAGAATTCGAACAGAAATAAAATGACCCCGTGATTTGTCGTAAAATGAAAAAGTTCTTACTGAATAAACAATAAGAACATACATTGGCTCAGACTTAGTTTGGGGTATCTGTGGTTTTTTCATTATCATTTTTTAGGAGTAGTATCAATGAAAAACGGATACAAGGTGGTATTCTTTTAGGCGAATTGAAAACGCTAGGTTCAAAGCGATATTAGACCTAGGCTCGAATATAGCTCGAGAGTCCAGCCATTTCTTCTCGGGGAGGATACCCGAACTCGCGTGAGAGGCGGAAATCGAGCCTATAAAAGACCTTCTTCTTTTGTTTAAAAATGGACACTTTGATTTTGAGTCAATGTCGTGGTTTCAAAAGCAAGAGAAACAATAATATTCTTCCCAATGTTAAAACGATTGGACGTATAACGCAGGCAAAACTGACGTATCCCAGTGAGTTATATACACGAACCTTCTCCCGCTTACAGCTGACATCGGGAAAGAGTGATAGCGTGGGTCAAGATTAAAAGTGCGAGCGTTTATGAAATTATTTGTGGGGACGCAAAGGTAAACAAACAGTGCGGATCGTGGACCATAATGTAACGACAGATTTATCCAATGCAAAGTGAGCTATTTGGATAGCTGGACCGGAAAATGTAATTTGGGATAATCCTCACTAGCATAAAGAGCTATTTTTTTTCCGGCGCATAGCGGAGGCCTGGTGGAGGTTGGCAAGCGCTAGGAGTGCCACGTGACCTCGTTATGTATTTTGCGTCCGTTAAGCGAGTGCGGCATTCTACGGTCAGCCTTCGCCGCGTGCTTAAGTCTAGTTTGTTTCATTACTACATCGTGCTGAAAAAGAAATGTTTTATCTAGTGCTAGATATATCGTGGCCGGTATGGACACAAAACGCCTACAAACTTGATAATTTGCATGCAAAGTGAATAGAGCACAAGCAAACTTGAACTTCGAACTTAATGAGGGGCGTACAAACTTAATAACTTGCATACAAATAATTAATTAGGAACACGGATACACTGACATAAAACGACATACAAATTTTATAATAGACAAAGCTTACAAACTTAAAGGAATACTAACAAACATAATAAAAATAAAATTAAGAGATTAATGCTTTAGTAAAATTGAAACAAAGTGTATTTCTTGCAGATTTTAGGGATGTAACCATTTAAAAAAAAATTAGCTTGCCTATATTTTTGAGTGAGAAACAATTTTGTTATATTTGTTTCAATTTTATTAAAGAATAAGCCATTTTATTAAATGAAAGAGGAGCTAATGGTGCTTGACAGCATTCCGCTTAGTTTGTAAGCTCTGCCTTTTACAAAATTTGAATACATGTTATTAAGTTTGCGCATGTTTCACGTCTCATGTACATACTATGTCCACGCCGGCCACGGGATAGATATACGTAGAAGTGTCATTGTATTTTTCTTTTTTCATATTGTAATCTTCCCTGTACGTTTGTCAAAAAATTAAAAATAACAAAGGGTAAAAAATGAAAGTACTGGGCAAACCAGAATTGACGGAATTGCTCTTAAAAGGCGATCGGAGATCAACATAAATCATCGTTAAGAATTTGAATCCAGAATTTTTAACCATACTGTGCTATAGTAAACTTACTTTGCTAACGCCCGATCTTGCTCCATTAGACAAAGTGAAGAATCGTGTCCTGGCGAGATTCAGAGCTTGATCAGTGTTAGTATTCCCACCTAGATTTGTAACAAAGAAAAAAAAGTCTTGATTTTCTTCCGAACAATTTAAGGAACTCTCTATTTAAGAACGTTCGGGCCACTCAAGATAAAGACGCCAACGAGACGATCGACAACGGGACAATCCTTTGAACATGTATTACGCTCTCATATGTTGCGAGTTCTCTAGACGTTAAGATGAAATGTAATAGTGGAAAAATTGCATTATGAAAAATTCCCCTTCTATCGATCATTTCGATGTCAATCGTAAAATAGTACAGATCTACGCACTCGCGAAATTACGGAAAAACGGATTCGCTCTTTAGTCTCTTACGCCACGTTCTCTTAATTCTTGCATAAACCCAACTGGCCGAGGAAGTCTTGGAAGAGTATACGTATTTTGGAACAGAGAACACTTTTCAATGGTTTGACATATACTACTCTCAGATATTGGATTGTTGGTCTTATGTTTTCTCGTGGTTTCGATCAAACCAACTAAAGTCACAAGTTATAATTTATCTACGCTTATTTTCTGCCAAACCTCTGAAGAAATGTTGTTGATAGAAAACGTTTTCAGAGAGAGTTAGCATCCTTTGTACGTGAAACAGCAAGTGGTATAAGATACGTTTCTGATCTATTTTCTGCATTTTTTGCATTGTTTAATAAATTACTTGGTAATTGCAGCCAAAAGGCAAGATTGGAACCAAAATAATAAACTTTTTCTTGATTTTGAGCAAAACGCAGATATTTGTTTTGCCGTTTGTTGTAAATGGCCGTATTTATACTAGAGGACGTCTAAGACATCTCTAGACGTCTTAGACGACTAGTATAAAAACGGGAAATAAGGTCGACGCATTAAACGTCAGGCCTCGGTTGTTCAAAAGGTGGATAACCTTATCCAATGAATAAATCACTATCCAGCGGATAAACAGTAGCAAAACCAATTGAGTTATCTATTGGATAGTGATTTATCCAGTGAATGGCGGCTATCCATCCTTCGAACAATTGGCCCCAGACGAATTAAACGTCTCAAGACGTCCAAGCCGTCTAGTTTAAAGACCAGAAGCACTAAACTGGGGCGCACTTAGCAATAAAGTGCACACAGTCTCTATGGTGATTGAATCTCAGTATCTTTTGAAGAAATTGTGAATTTGATTTCTAGCAGTCGAAGTTAAGTGCGTCCCGTATTTATATTAGTCGCACTTACGGCCAGACGTTTAATTCGTCTGGACGTCTTAGACGTCCTCTAGTATAAATACGGCCAATGCAGTGTTAAATCTCTTGAATCTCTCTAAAACATTCTTCTTCAGATCTTTCACCTGTTTGCCTCACGTTTCTCACAGCAGCCATGAAACCATACTTTTCGGAGTATTGGTTCAATTTGATATCAATGTTAGCACCACTGCTGAAAGTTATCAGACCCATCCGCACTCCATTGGGGCCAAAGTTGTTGAAGCTTTTGGCCAGAGCTGCTACAAACTCCTTTTGTCGTCTGAAGTCCGGTACCCTGATGCTGCCTGACTCGTCCATAATTACTCCGAAATCCACCTTACAGCCTAAAATTTTAAAGAACAAGACTGTCTGTCTGACTGTTTAGCAGTTTGGATCTCAGGTTGAGTATTCATTGAACAAACTAATAGGAGAGTATAAAACTGTGAGAAAACGAGGAATGGAACGGAACCGGACGAAATGAAGTGGGACATAGGATCGCCAACCACCCCTGAACTCGGAGCAGGGATAGCGCAGTGGTGAGAGCATTCGCCTCCAACCAATGTAGCCCGGATTCGATTCTCAGATCCTGTCTCATATGTGGGCTGAGTTTGTTGGTTCTCTACTCTGCTCCGAAAGGTTTTTCCCGGGTACTCCGGTTTTCCTCTCTCCTCAAAAACCAACATGATTTAATATGTATTCATTTCATTTAATTTCATTTGTGCACGACACCACAAGATATTCCGCTTTAAACATCATCGTGTGAAAATAAAGGGTCTATTAGTATAAAGGTCTCGTGACCCTTGTTGAAATCCGTGCGCATCCAATTAGTGGCATTTGTAGACAAATCTTTCACCAGCTTCCTATGTAAGAAATTGAAATGTGTGGGGAGCTAACAGCAAAAATCAAACAGTTAATCAGTTTAACTTTACACTGCCACTTAATTAAAGCTCTTTCGTTGTAATTTTTTGTTCTTTCCAAATGCTGAGTTAAAGGCTTTTACTGAACGTTTTCTAGAATGTTAAAATACTACGTGAACTCAAAAGGAAAAATCGAAGTAAATAAAAGGAAGGAAAATGGATGAACGTTAATTTCTAAGTAGCATATGACGTAACCATTCAGCTGAGATAAACTCATTTCTTGTTCCAACAATAGATAACGTCTAGTTTGCTTTCGGAATGCCAACAGTTAGCGTAAAGACCACGATGAGCCAAGAATAAGAAGCACTTCTGATCACGTAACTTGCTCAGAACATAAGAAAACGCACCCATGAATGAAAAGCCTCTGTTAGTTTGGTTTCGCTTCTTATCGGTTGAGAAATTGGCACAAGACATTTAAGGCAATTTCGCGGTAATCTCAATAGAGAGCTTACTTCAGTACTTTTGTCAGAAATTTGAAAATATCAGCAAAAAGACCTTTGCAGGACCAAAAATACCGACTCGAAGATGGTAAGCTCAAACTTCATTTTGCGTAACAAAAGAGCCTTTTCTGTATGCCGTAGTCTTCGTCTTCGCTCAAACCGGTTCGAATCCTGTTTAAGCCTGAATGTTTTCAGGTTTGCTTGCTACTGCTTGAGTTGCGCGTGCATCCAATTCCGATGATCGTTCTTACTAACTTTCATTCCTGGTTTTACTCAAACAAAAATGAAGAAATGGCATTATTAGGTCAAGTTAGAATGGGGATTGTACATCATTACATTTATTAATTGCCCAAGGAAAACAGTATAAAAGTCAACTCCGATAACTTGTCCAAGAAGAAACTTCAGAATGACTTAATTATAGAGTAAAAGAAGGAAAGTAAGGAACTCACACGAAACCACCTTAGATTGGGTCTGTGGTGCGGGACATGTAGTTTGAAGGCCGTTACAGTTTGGTCGGTTGACCACGTGATGATTGACTTTGCTTGTCCGCTGTCGAGTCATTCGACCACAGGTGGCTGACCAGTCTCCCCAGGCATTCCACGAGCAGGTCACGAGCTTGCAAGGACCTGGTAAACAGGGAGAAGCGAATGACAATATTTAATGTTGCCATTGCAATCCATCAAAGAAAGAGATTTAAAATATTCATGAATGGTCAGTCATATTTTGAAAAAAAACAGGAGTCGGTTTGACATCCTAGACCCGGTTGAGGTCAATTACTAAAACACGATAAAATGCCAACACAGGCTTGAATTTTTCCCGTCAAAAATGCTTAAGATTTACAACTCTATGCTGGATAAAAAACAAAGGCGAAGTCAATTTTCTAATAAGAGTCCCGTGGAAGCAATCCGGCGTGTACATCCTTTCGCTCAGAGTACTTGGCCGGCCTAGTTAGCATTCGGCGACGTTCTTGGAAGAATACGAACAAGTCAGTATACAATAAGATTTATTCTCGTGCAGATTAGTGGCAGGGTACTCAGCAGTTAAGCTAAAGTCCAAACTCTTAATGCAGCAACAGTGAAGAAAAAAAAAAGAAAAAAAGAAACTGCAGCTTGATCGATGGTGACAGACTCCATGCGACATCACCAATCATAGTCACTTACATATAGTACTCTTAGTTTCCAGTAATTCTCTGTCGCATGTTGTTGGGAGACCGGAGCAGCCGCCTTGCTGCTCTTTGATGAGTTCAGTTTGTTTGGTCAGCGTTTTCCTCCTCCTCATCCCAGTTCCACATGAGCTAGACCACGACGACCACTCACTGTACTCACACGTCACGTATTTACACTTGTACTCTACAAATGAAGAAATACTACATCGTTATCAACCATCGATTCTTTAGGGCGACGTCTTCAACTTTACACATTATTTAAGACGTCTTGTTCTTAAACCCGCGCTCTGGTGGCTCAGTTGGTTGAGCATCGGGCTGTCATGCGGGAGGTCGTGAGTTCGACTACGGCCGGACCAACACTCAGGGTCTTCAAATAACTGAGGAGAAAGTGCTGCCTTTGTAGTTACATCCGCAAATGGCTAAGACTTTCAAGTCTTCTCGGATACGGACTATAAACCGTAGGCCCCGTCTCACAACCTTTCAATGCTCACAACCCAGTGGGACGTAAAAGAACCCACGCACTCTTCGTAAAGAGTAGGGCATGGAGCTCCCGGTGTTGTGGTCAGGCCTCATCTCATTCATTTATGTGCTGGGTGAGATCGCTAATGGACTGATAGCGGCTGCCAGCGGCGCCTATATATGCTAATGTCCGATCTCACCCATAGATCCCTTACTTGTAAAGCGCATTTGAATATATTAATAGAAAATGCGCTGTATAAATTCATTACCATCACCATTACCCAGATGGCGTATTTGTAGGACAGCATATTTAACTCTACACATTAAAATGATGACAAAATTGATTGCCGTTCCTTTTCTTCCGTTGCCAAAATTCTGCTCTTTCGGTAAGTGAACAATTACAAGGTGAGTTTTTCCGCAAGGTTTTATTACCTCCACAGGGGCCGAGGAGGGGGAGGGCCTGAGAGGGCCCTTTTTTTCCTATGGTGTTGTTTTCTCCTAAACCTATATAGGTTCTTAAATAGGTTCTTATTTTCTCAGGAAAAAAATCATGTTGTAGATAGCAGAATGTATTGGATTTCGGCCTCCGTCCCCTATGCCGCAACCAGTCTTCGCCAACCCCTTATATAAAATTTGAATAAAATCATACAGAATTTAAAAGTTCACAAAAATGACTATCATAGGGCGACCCTAAAAGCCGGAATGACGGAACGGTGGAACGGCGGAATGGCGGAATGGCGGAACGGCGGAAAATGACCCCAAATCCTAAAAGACAGACTGACGGAAAATCACCCGAAACCCTAAAAGACGGAACGGCGGAAAATGACCCCAAATCCTAAAAGACGGAATGACGGAAAATCACCCGAAATCCTAAAAGACGGAACGGCGGAAAATCACCCGAAATCCTAAAAGACGGAATGACGGAAAATCACCCCAAATCCTAAAAGACGGAATTATCCAAAATCGAAAATCACCCAATTTTTTTCGCATGAATACCAGTAACACCACGTTAGAGTTAATGTAACTCGAAACGACTGAAGTTATTTCTCGCTTATTGCCCTAACAATCAACCACAATAGCATGCTTAATTGGCTATTTTAAAAACTTGTGTACATCTGTATACTTTTCACCTGAATTCTGACTGCATAATTTGCGCGAAACTGCAGCAATTATTCGAAAATATAAATCAACTAGAATTTATATCACAAGTAACTAACATTAACGGGAACTATTAATATCAACAATTCGTCGCCTGGCCCTAAAATTAACTGGAAATAATCTCAACAATAACTAACATTATCCGGAACTGTCAATATAAACCATGTTCACAACTGTTGACGTTTCGACGTCAAACCTTAACAAGAAATGACTTGCAGTGAAAACTATGCGAAAATGTCTTGTCTTTTGGAAGATTGTTTTTCTACCACGGTCATTAATAATTATTGGTAATAGGACTGAGTGGAGTCCAATTTAGACTACCGCACAGCGCGAGTCTGATTTGTTCTTCACGAGTATTATTACAGACCGAATTGGACGACACGTAGTCTTATTTCCAATTTATCATAAAATTACAATTTCTGAGAAAAGAGGAATAGCCAAGTTATGAAGGAAAGGAAAAATTACTATTAAAATACCGACAAAGGAGATGTAAACATCTAATGCCACCGCGCCTCCTACAGGCAATTAAGCGCCAGAAACACGCACGCATGCACGTAACTACAACTTTGAATGTGATTGCCTTATTGCACTGGCCGATAGCAAACTGTCCAAGCTGTTGTTACAGCTGCTTACTTTATAAAAAATGGAACTTATAGGGCTATTTGTATAATTAATCCACGGCTTACACAAGCCGCGGGGTATTTAAGATGCGAACTTGCCGTATAAATGGTATATTTTAACAATTTCACGTCTTACCCGCGCCGAGGCTATAGTAAGTCGCGGCTTGTGTAAGACGAGGGTTTTGAGCTCGGCTCCTATGGAGGACGCGAAGACACTCGTGAAAATGGTATCGCGGCTTGTTTGCGACTTATGTAAGACGTGAACTCACACTGCGTACGCGCAAGTTTTTCCCGAGCTCGCTCGAGTGCCCGTGCAATTCCCCGACTGCTATGAAAACTAACACAAGAGCGAGGCATTACTCACGAATGAGCCATGAACCATTTACACGAGCACTTCGCGTTCGGGAACTTTCAATATGAACCACGTTCACAATGGTTGACCTGTGATAACTATTGATGAACGGCTCCAACGATTAGATATCTACAAGAGCCGTGGTCTGTCCTCTTGTCTACCCAGCGTGACGGAGTGACGGCGTGACACAAGTAATACGAGAATTGATAGTAAAAATCTGAAGGATAACCAATTTTTAACAACAACAAAAGAATTATTTTACACGGGAAGGGGGTCTCGCAAACCCGTACCTTTTTTCCCTTTTAGGATTTGGGGTGATTTTCCGTCATTCCGTCTTTTAGGATTTGGGGTGATTTTCCGTCATTCCGTCTTTTAGGATTTGGGGTCATTTTCCGCCGTTCCGTCTTTTAGGATTTCGGGTGATTTTCCGTCATTCCGTCTTTTAGGATTTGGGGTCATTTTCCGCCGTTCCGCCATTCCGCCATTCCGCCATTCGGCCGTTCCGCCGTTCCGTCATTCCGGCTTTTAGGGTCGCCGACTATCATAAGTAAACTCGGAGGATGACTAGAATCTTTAGAACAGCAATCAATTGATCTTATTTGCCAAAGTGTACCTATATCTTTTTTTAGATTTTAGAAAATAACAACCTGTTTCAAATTTTTGGTGGTCTTACTGACAAATTTTAGGATAACAGGTTCTTAAAAATAGGTTCTTACTTGCGGGGGTTAACTGTACTTACTCTTGCACGACGAGTCACCGATTTTCTGCAAAAGTGTCAGCAGTTGCTGCATGTTTGCCACATAGAACACGTGATCATTGACGGGCTCCGTAGCCATCAATTCAAGCTCTTCTTTCTTGACTTTACTTCCCACACCAATAGCGAAAATATTTACGTTGCTCTTTTTCAGATTTTTCAGGGGAATTCGAAGCGTTCCCATGCCACCGGT
>NC_090893.1:41232562-41247562 GCF_036669925.1 Montipora capricornis
TAGAATTAAGTACCTTTTATAATAATCTTATATCTTTTGATTGCCTTTGACATTTCGACTTTCCATCTCGATATCTGCTCATTTTTCACTAAAAAAAACATCGAAGTAACTTGTGTAATCATTCTATTTTACTACTTAGGTGATAAACACTCAATGAACGTGAAACAAATCATCTGTGTGGCTAAAATGTTCGTTTTAACCTCTCGAACTTGTGTTGTTTGCCCCCTCAGAAGTGTGTAGCTAATTTGCGTGATAATATCAAAGCCAACATGGTGGCCATCGTGAATAAGGTCTATTGCTTTCACCAGTCAATTTATTTAATGGAGTGATTAGCATCAACTAAAGCCACGGTTAAATATTGCAGTCGCCAGTAATCGTTGGCGAAGATTCGTTGAGCCATGGTTTCGAAAGTGCAGACCAAAATTTGTTGCCAAGTCACCCAACACGAGATGCTGACATGTTGACCAACGATATTGGGGCGTTTATCAGGAACACAACAACTTAAGGTTAACAACTCAGTCTGTAAATCATACAGGATATGTAGAGAGATTGTACTTCCGGTTTGGGACAAGAGGTCTGTAAACCATTGCAGTTGAGTCGGTGGAGAATGGTTTGCTTGGCATTACTGGTACGTCGGCGAGTCATTCGGCCACATGTTGCAGACCAACCACTCCATGCACTCCAGGCGGAACAGGTCACACGAATACAAGGACCTTTTGAAAAGAACATATTGTAAAAATACTGCACTACACCGGACTTGAATAAGAAGGTATACACTGGTTAACGTTTTTAAGGGGCTAGGTCACGCAATTTTAGGCAATTTCGGCACTGATCGAATGGTCATAGAATTAACTAAAATATCAAAATAACTGTTCAAAACTATAGAAGAACTCTAACAAAACACAGGGAAGACAAGAAGGGACATGGATGGACAAAAGTGGAGAGGATTAAAATGGATTAAATTTGGGTAAATTTGAAAAACGTGGGCCCACCTTTTTTCAAATTTATATTAGTCTATATCAAAATGTCATTTACACAGTTGGAAAATCATTCTCAGTTGTTATGTGGCCGTGATTTTGCAAATGAAAGACTCTTACTCTGCCAATGTGACGTTTAGAGCTCATAATTAAGGAAATTAAACAAAATTACCTAAAATAGAGTGACCTAGCCCCTTTAAGTCCCACTCAGCTCACTTCCTGGAGTTGTTCATGACCCATGCCAGTATTCGACTTTCAGCTGCCATGTAAATAACCAACTGGTCTGTCTCAAAACTCTTGCCTTGGTTAAAATTGTTCGGCTTTTTTTTTTTTTTTCTAATTTCATTTGTTTTTGTTGGTCACGGAAAGTCCCTAGAGTCCACCGGAGCAGGAAAAAGATACTAAATTGTACTATGTTTTACCAATCCTAACACAAGAACTTATAGTTAAACGGCAAAGCTTCCACGCGTTTCCCATGTCTCATTGGAAGAGCATATGAACTAACCATTGGAAAGTGATAATTTCGAGACTTCTTCGAAAGACTCGGGCTTTTTCCGAGTATCCCCGAGTTGTCATCGATAAACACACGTCTTCAGTTAACCCATTTTTTGTCAGCCTGCAGAACTAAGCAAACATATTTTTGGCACTCGCTTTACTTTAGGTAATAATTTCACAGTGGAGAGAGACGGAAAGCCCGGCATATGTTTGTGTTTACAGGCTAAATATTGTGATGCATTAATTGAAAGTTCCCACGGACAGAAAAGTATAAGAGGCGTCTGGAATAATGCCTGGAGCTTACAATTCATATATTTAGTTTCTGCTATTATCTTGTCACACGTGACTTTGAGTCCAGAACATCCTCCTTGCTGCTTGATGTACTTTACATTGACCTTGGCCAGGGTTTGTGTTCTTTTCATGCCAATACCACAGCTACGAGACCATTTACTCCACTGGCTATAGTCACAAGTCACGTAACGGCAATTGTATGCTGCAAGATAAAAACAAACATGTTCTCCAGGTTTTTGGATTAACTGCGGCAACATTTTGTAACTCCATGGACCAATAGAGCATGTCTTCTTTCTGTGTTTGGTACGTCAGCGGAGTGCAATTCATACAAGGCCGGAAAGGTTTCTTTATCATCTGTTTCGTCATTACCATGATATACAATACAAGTGCGGACCCCCGATGGATTGTGAATTGTGATTGTGATCCTATTCTCCTAACGGGATGGTACAAAGATCAAAGCTATTTCGTGGTTTCTTCGCCTTCATTCCGTGATTACAATCACGAACACTATAGAGATGAAAGTTGCCGAATTACGGCAAGCCCTTACGAACAGTGCATGCATGGCAGACAACGATAGTTGCAATTCTCCATCCCGCCTTGGCCCCCAACAATCATACTCTATCAAGGACCAACCTAACTGACCATTGACAATAAAAAAAATCGAATTTCCATGGTTGTCCTTGCTTGACCACCTACTTGATGGTCAATGAAGGTTTGTTCTTGACATGCATGGTGGAGTGTGGCATTAGACGCTCGCGGAAAGACTTTTGTTACGGTTTAACTATGTTAACAATATTAATTTAAGCAATATACTTTTTTTGCAGATAAGGCGGCCATTTTGATTTTTATTGTTTCGAAAGACATTATGGGATTCTTAGGGGGCAAATTAATATGTATTTGTCCCCTGGGAATCCCATAATAACTATTTAAAACAACAGAAATCAAAATGGCCGCCGTATCTGCAAAAAGGTCTATAGACTATTTTCTCATTCCCAAAATGCAATACGTTTAGGGGGTTCTTTACACTAAAATCATAAGTACATGTTATTTACTCTTCGGACTGTATAATGCTTCAGTGAACTACTGGATATCCATTGTGTTAACGCAAATAACCCCCCAAAATGAACTGTATTACGGGAATGCGAAAATGGCGAATTGTCGCTTTATAGACACCTGAAATTCCATTGGTCGTTCCATTGGAAATATTGTCGACTATTATCAAACCATTTGGTCATGCGACGAATAGCTCATGCCGGATAGTTCAATACATAAGATATTGTAAAGCTATCATCGGCTATCATGCACTGAGGTGCTCGTAAAATTATTACTCCCTCAGTATACTTAAATCACAAAAATGGTCTTATGTATTATTTAATTTCTTTTCGTCCATTTTGATTTGTTCTTTTTTTTTTTTTTGGTGAGAACTTTCGTTGAACCATTTTAGAAGGAAAATTCTAAAGGAGAGGAATGAACTTTTGTTTTAAAAATTATACAATAGCTTTTTTTAACCTTCTGAACGTTCTTAGCATCTATTCTCAGAAAAAAAATGAGAAAAAGCAGCCAAGAGTGTTTTCACGTGACGTCACAGCGGCCATGTTGGTGTTCCCAAACAATGGATCGGCGGCCATGTTGGTGTACCCAACTAATCCTCCGGGAATTGAGTTCTATTATCATGCAAATGTTTTCTTTTGTTTCCGTGGAAAAACAAGGTTACTGATCACGTGAGTGAAAGCACTATTACCACAAACCATAAATTTATCCTTGCTTGGGATTTACAAGCCTATAGTTTAGTTCCTAGCGTCAGGTAAGGGGACCTTTAACCAACCCCCCCCCCCCCCCCCCCCCCACCCTACCCCCTTATTTATGGGCCCCTTCCTTCTTACTTACTTGTACATGAAGACTCTGAGATCGAACCAATTAGAGTCCTTAGCTGATGCGTATTTTGGACTGAGAAAAGATGAGTGTTGGTAGGCGAAGAGGCCATGAATTTCAACTCATTGAGCTTTGTCCTTTTCCCACACCAACTGATATGATATTGACTGATGAATCCTTTAGCCGCTTAATAGGTGCTTTTAATGTTCCCATTCCTCCAGTTGCCATTCCATCAGTGATGACTAGCAATACCTAACAGAGCGAAATAAAGGTGCGTTTAGTGACATTAAATGTGATTGATTCGTCCAAGTAAATCTGAAGAAGAGGAGAAAAAACAAAGAGGTCGTTTTTCAGAAGAAACTGAGTGACTGTATCTGCTTGAGGTCGTAAACAATCACTATGTCCAGGCATGCAAGAAATAAGATGCACGCCCAATTTGACATCCAAAACGAAGTCTCCCTTTAAATCTTTGCATTTGCAAAATATAGAGTGTTTTCACGTGACGTCACGGCGGGCATGTTGGTGTACCTAAACAAAGGAATCAAGAGAAGCTATGATCCTCGCAGTTATGGACGCAACTTTTGCAATTGCGTTAAGAGGCCACAAATGACCAGCTCCCAACGTCAGTGGCTTCATAGCTCAGTTGGTTGGAGCGTCGCACGGGTGTCGCGGGGTCACGGGTTCAAACCCCGTTGAAGTCCTGAATTTTTCAGGCCTCTTTACGCAATTGCAAAAATTGCGTCCATAACTGCGAGGATCATAGCTTCACTTGATTTCATATCCGCAGTTTATATATGATTCATTTCATATATCATTTCATCGTTAAACAAAGGAATGGCGGCCATGATGGTGTACCAAACTAATCCTCAGGGAATTGAACACTATTTTTATGCAAAGACTTTCTTTTGTTTCAGTAATGCAATATGGCTTTTGGTCACGTGAATAAAAGCGCTCCATTTGCAAAACTTAAGCTAAGTGTTACAGGTCCGCCTGTAGGGTGAATGTGGCTACTTTTTTTTTTTGACGTTAATTGTCTTATGCCCCGTTCACACCAAACCTTAAGCATGTTTTAAAGATGTCATCATCATCATTATCATTATCATTATTATTATTATTATTATTATTATTATTATTATTATCATGTTTAATGCCAGATAATGGGGTCCAGTTTAGGAGTGAAAGGTTTAACAGCACCTGCTGTCGCTTTTAACAAAAGTGAAGTAACCATTTTTTAATCACTTTCTCGTTGACGTGGCGTCAATAATGTTAAACGTTCTATTAACCTTTTCTTGACTGTTTCGGTGTAAAAACATGACCTTTTATCGCAGGAGTAAAACCTTCAATTCAGTGTAGTGTTAATATCGACCATTCCATTGACTTTTTTTTCTCTTTTACCTTGGCTACGTTCCCTCGGGCACCTTTGGCAGCGACGAAAAGCTGATTATACGCCAACTGGAGAGCTTTCCCAGTGAATGTCCATCCACCTACAAGCCAAACATTTTCAGTCAATTATATCATAGTGAATGTAAAGACAAGAGAGGGAAAACAGATCAGATTGCCAAGTCAATAGAAAGAAGAACAAAGAAACAAAGTACATTATTTATTATTATGTAAAGATTATAGCTATATTTCAAATTCAAACAATACAGCCTAATTGAGGGACCACCAAGAATTTTGTTGGCCCCTTTCACAACTTCGTTTTTATCATGAATTTTGCTCGATGTCACTCTCGACAAGTCCTGATAACACTTTGCCGATTATTGTCTCACTGTCCATTAAAATTTTTAACGGAATCTCCGCAAAACCTGTTTGCACAAATCGTTTGTTTCAAAAATATTTTCCAGTTCCTTTATCGTCTTTTTATACATCCACCGAGTGCACTTATCACAAGAGGCACAACTCTGACTTTGAAATCAGGTCTTCGCTCACTAAGTTCAAATGCAAGCTGTCTGTAATTTGTTTTTTCTCAATTCTCTTCTTTTCGATGTTTTAACAATTGCTGCTCACTGTTGCGATTTAGTTTTTTATTGCATTGCCTCGCTGGTATTTTCCGCCCCACTTTTGCTTGCGTTGGCGTTTTACCGGTAATTGTATCAAAGTTAAACAGTACTCAGTTATTACTATTATTATTATTATTATTATTAGTAGTAGTAGTAGTAGTAGTAGTAGTAGTAGTAGTAGTAGTAGTAGTAGTAGTAGTGACTAGTAAAGCGCAAGTATCTATATACATATTTAAGTGCGCTATTTACAAACTCGTTATAATGAAACAACACCAACAATAATAGTGCTAGAAAAACAAATAAGATAAAAATTCTAAAAATAAATACATATATGTACAAAAATTGATACGACTATCACCCGGTTAAAACTCTAGTGAATGAATGGGTCTTAAGTTTCTTCTTAAATGACTCGATGGACTGATTAACATTCTTAATTACTAATGGTAACGAATTCCATAGGGCGGGTGCCGCTGAAGAAAATGCGCGATCCCCTAAGGTTCTCTTAGATTTAAATGTGTAACTAGATGGGGGCAAAACAGAGATAAGCTCACTATGGTGCTGAGGTGCTAGCCCCTTAAGAACTATAAAAGTTATCAAAAGTGACTTAAATTCAATACGAGAGTGGACTATATCCTAAAAGAAACATATTCGACGAATACATGGAGGTAATTCGTATGAAAAGATTCTATCTCTGGCCTAACCGTCCATTTTCATCATGTCCAAGTTTGCAAGGCATGCTTAAATAATTGCGATAAACATTGTAAAGGGGTTTGTTGTGTTTAAGCTTCAACAACGTATTTGTGGGACATAACAAAACGATG
The DNA here is from genome assembly GCF_036669925.1 of Montipora capricornis. NCBI lineage: Eukaryota > Metazoa > Cnidaria > Anthozoa > Scleractinia > Acroporidae > Montipora > Montipora capricornis. The sequence continues at coordinate 41,239,019 of NC_090893.1, forward strand.
ACTTTATTCGGTAACGCGGCTTGACGACAATTCACGCATGCACAAACTCCGTCTTTAAAGAACCGTCTAGCAATGAAAGACAATTCAAAACAGAATATAAACTCAGAACCGATAAATCAGCAAGAAAGTCTCACACATGGTGTTATGATCACGTGACCATTCGGCACCAAGGGGGGTAGGCGCGCTAACAACTACCCCTAACAGTATTTACATCGATAAAAGGGAGTTTAAGCAGGGACAAAGGCGACGTCGATGAAAACGTCACTCCAAGATATAACTTAGCACTACCGGAAGTATTTCGTGATTATTCCATCTTGTTCACCTTGTACATCACGGACGAACTGTCTTGTAATCGGATGGGTACGCACGAGTTTCAAGTAAAAAATTGAAAATGAGTGGTTCATCGTTCACTATTCTCACGTTCCCGTCAAAACCTAAAATTTGCTGATTTCACGTTGTTGTTTCGTGGGCTACGGCCAAAAATGCACGGAAATTCGTGCTGCACGTGCAGCACAATTATATGTTTCCTTTTTTTAACCAATAATATTCTTGCTCTGTGGCGTTGTAGTTGCCGTAGCCGTCGTCTTTGCTTAAACTCCCTTAAGTTGACATTAGCATTCTCTTAGGTTTTCACTATCGACGCAAGCATAAGCACAAGAAGCATACGCAAATTCGGTAGCTTGTACTTTATTAGAGCCTTTTGTTCGAACAGTAGACAGTAATTAACAACAAGTAAATGCGCCTGCGTGTGTTGCTTGTGCTTCTGCTTGCGTCACTAGTGAAAACCAGGCCTAACTGGAAGTCTCGTCACTGCTTAATTTAATTGCCTTGAAAATAACGTACTATCCATATCTTTTTCAAACTTGGCACAATTGATATTCATTCCCAGGACATTCAAAAAATGCAATAATTATAAAAAGATGGGCTCACTGTGCTTGTTTTCGCGCTGTATGCCCCTTATTCTAAGTGTTTTTTACCATATTACGCGAGAAGCGTTCGAAACTAAATGAAAAAAGCAAAAGCAAAAGCAAAAGCTACTGAATATTACTGTTAATTGAACCTACTTGTTTGTCCGGGCTATAATCTTTAAGTAAAGTGATTTCAAATTGCTCGATTTTGAAAAGAACTTTGACCGCTACAGTCATCACCCTGCACTCAGTGTCGGTCTCCAAATATTTATATGTAAATACTACAACTTCTACTATCCAACTTTTTTCTCCTTAAACTATGTTTCCCGTGTACCTATTACGAGTAGATAAAACCATTTAAAATGGGGGGTCACCGTGCTCGTTTTTTCGCAACATGTACACGATGATAAATGGTGGCAAAGGGGCAATTTTCCGCGAAAGGACTTGGGCGAGTTCCAAAACAACACCTTCTTAACCGAGAAGAGTTATCATGATTGCACTTAAAAAATCTTGAACAGCAAAAGCGGCCTTTGTTGCCTCTCTTCAGATGGTCGGCGTGAAACGGCTCGAACTCCGAAGTCGCAATGTTATGCGCAGTATGAGGTGCGCGCTGCAAAACAAGGGAATCACCTTAAGTTTCATTGAGGAAAAGAGTTACGGGGTCATGTTTCTTGTGCACCTAGAGACACAAGGGATTCCAAAGTTACAGAGAAGAGTTTAGAGGACTTGCAATCATTTAAATTCGTTTTGCTGTCTACCTAGGGCGAGAGAAGGAGTAGGACAGTTTACTGGACACGAATTATGTTATTGTGTTGAGCCTCACGAGGTGTACGTGTCTCGTTAAGTCTAGGTGTCAACAAACTTCACGTTAGTGTTCCTTTTTCCTTTAAAACTTCGTACTTTTTTGGCTCTGCTTTTGACTATTTCTTTTCAAAAATGTACAAGGTGAACGATGACAAGATTTTCATTTTTCAACTTGATGCACGACTACAAGCTACTGTTTACAGAGTATTTGCACCTCTCATTCTAAAAAGCCAAGAAAAATGTCTCTTGTGCCACTTCATCAATTTTGCGTAAGGAAAAAAAGAGATTCTCATTGAATTGTAAGCTTTTGAAATGATTTTGATTGCCGACGATGTACCTCTTGGCCAAAGAAACTTTGTAGAAGCACGGGGAAAGCAGAAACAAGAGAAAGTATAGTGTTTTTTGTTCGCTTTAGACAAGCAAATAAAAAAACGAAAAAACACGATACCTGCATGTTTGATGCTGTTTACCCTTTGGGCAAACGACGCGGACGTTTTGTATTGACTGAGTGTAATGTCCAGCTGAGCACCCGTGCTATATGTAATCACACCAAACTGAGCGGCATTGGGACCAAACTCAAAATGGTCAGCTAAATCTTTGACGAAGTTTTTTTGTCGCTCAAAGTCTGCTTTGCTTACGCTGCCAGACTCGTCCATAAGAATACCAATATCCACCTTGCAAACTGCAAGAAAAAGCTTTAAAAGTTACAATTCACCCCGTAATCCTATTTACCAAACACCAATAATCGTATGGGCAAAATTAAAGGGATTATGTTAAGTGGAATTTTGGTATTTAACGATCCGCTATTACTAGTTTGAAAGAGCTGGGACGAGGAGAAAATGACGTCAAAGACTCACTAGTTTAAGGCTGGTTTCCATATGATCGCAGACGATCGCAAACGATCGCAGAGCCGGCTGCAGCCATACCTTTCGGTCAGCAGAAATGTCAAATGTACACGCGCGTTGTGCTCGCGGCAAAATCTTACCAAACAACATAGCGGACATCGAGGAGGAAATTTTGCGCAAGCAAATTTACTTCTTCTTTTAGTCCTGAAGCGACGGCATCGTCAGCTTCAAAAGCGAAGGAAACATCGGTTTTGAGTTCGAGAAATATTCATGAAGAGACAAAAACTTGGGGCTTTCCACACACTGCTGAGAGAACTTCGTGTTTCTGACAGAACAGTAACGAACATAAACGAACATTCAGGCTTTGTTGCTAAGAAGCGTTGAATCATTTGAGTCAGAATTAAAATTATTATGGGATACGTTTCGGTCGCAGATTGCAGAACTTTGGTTTTCATATGATCGCAGGATCGCAAACGATCGCAGACGATCGCAGAAGATAAAACATGGTTCTATCTTCTGCGCTCGTCTGCGATCACGATCGCAGGATCGCAGATGATCGCAAACGATCGCAGAAAGGGGTTTCCATATGATCGCAAACGATCGCAGAACTTTCTGCGATCTAGGATCTGCAATTCGCGATCGTCTGGGATCATATGGAAACCAGTCTTTAAGAATGCAATGAGTGTGTGTGCACGCGACTGCATTAATATGCAGCACGGGAGTTTGGGGGTTCCAGGCTTTTAAACTCGTGTTTTGCATATATAACAAGCTGCAGTTACTCGCTGTAATTTTAAGCTGGTGAGGAAATGACGTCACGTTCCCTAGATCCCTAGATCCAACCCTCTGGGTCCAATCGGTCAGTTTTGAACGTGAGTAATGGCGGACTGTGAAATCCAAAACTCAACATTTTGCCAGTCACATGTTAAGAAAACACACTTTCAAAATCTGAAGAAAAACCATAGTAGCAATATAAGTGGTCATTAATTTGGCCCCTTTTACACAAGATGAATAACCCCAAAGGCGCATTATGCATCCAGAAGGGTTATGTCTGCAAGATAAACGCCGCAATTATTATTTTGAAATTCAAAACACGTGATAAAATACCCTATGGGCAGTCTTTTTGGGGTTTTTGAGTTATCACAAGGCCGGGGCACGATTTTCTATTGCACCTCAATACAACACAGTAATATCGACAATACATATATCATTGGTCACTCCTCATAGGGGCTTTTCAGTCCCAATGAAACACAATCAACGAAACGACAAAACAAAACGACTACAGCAGTTTTAAGAATCCCAACTAGTCGAAGGCAAACTAGTTGGCTGCTTTACAAGTACAGCCTAGAAACTGAGCTAGGGCCTACCAAGGAGCAAATTCAACAAGTGGCCAGAACGGGTCTTGAACCCGAGATTCCAGGATCTCAAGGCATGCACCCTAACCACTGGGTCTCAAGTTTCAAAGTTTATTTAAAGCAGTGCTATAATTTATTGTCTTAATCGAGACATTACAGACGCAAAAAAGTTTCACCAACGTACCTGTTAAGCAGCCATAAAGCTCCATTCTCATAGAGATATGTCCCTGCCAGGTTTTCGGATGAACCCTGACAAAACGGGCTGTTATACTGGGTACAATATTGTGTTTAACAACTGTGTTTTTGTCACTGTTTCCCTTGAACAACTAGAAGGTAAATGGAGGATTATTACTTTGTTAGTGAACGAATGAATGAATGAACGAACGAATGAAGGAAGGAAGGAAGGAAGGAAGGAAGGAAGGAAGGAAGGAAGGAATGAAGGAAGGAACGAAGGAAGGAAGGAGGGAGGAAGGAAGGAAGAAGGGAGGAAGGAAAGAGGGAGGAAGGAGAGAGGAAGGAGAGAGGAAGGAAGGAAAGAAGGAAGGAAGAAAAGAACGAAGGGAGGAAAGAAGGTAAGAACGAAGGAAGGAAGAAGGAAGGAAGAAAACATGCAAGGAATTAAAAAGAAAGGGAGGAAAGAAGGAAGGAAGGGGGGAAAGAAGGAAGGAATGAAGGAAGGAAGGAAGGAAGGATGGAAGGATAAGTTTAATAACGTGAAAGTATTTATCTCTTAAAAAACTAATTCTGGGTACTATTTAAAGCTACTGCAATGGTAAATACCTTGAGCACGAAAATATGGAAAAAAAGGCAACGTGAACACAAATCAACATTATTGGGCATATTAACTGCAGCGTACCAAAATCGGAAATCAATTTTATATGGCATAATTTAAAACATATGGCATGCACACGTACTCAACATTATGGGAATAGATTAAAAAAAGAGAAAGAAGTGGTCTTGTTAGCCTCCCACGCAGTCGTTTTTAGGGGAGTCGTATTTCACCTCCCCACTCAAATGCCTGCTTACCTGAAACTAACATTCCTTTCCCGTAGTTTAACCAATCAAATTTTACCTACTTTATTCTGGAAGAAGATCTAACAGACAGAGCAACTTAAGCGGTAAATGAAAGAGTAAATAACATGACAGTTATAAAATAAAATAAATTCTCATCGCTAGACAATGGCTGGATCGAGATTGGCCAGGACGCTTCGCAGGTCAAATTGTGGGGAAGTAAAGTTTCTTTCTGTATGGAGAGTTGTAGAGAGCGCAATAAATCTATGTTTTTTTTTTCCTTATTTTTTAATATGTGCTCCTAAGGAGAAACCATCGCAGTGGCTAAGCCCAAGTGCCCTTTCCTCACTTATCTTCCGCTAGCTGTATGGTGATGGGGACAAAGACAAACCCTCGCATTGGATCATATATGTACACCTACTCATCCCCACAGTGGTCGGCCGGAGTTACTGCTACATAGGCGTCTTGTTAATTACTCAAACATTACGAAATGCATCAGTTTAACAGGTTTTTGCCTTGAAGAGGAGGCACAACGGTAACATGATCCGAGAAGTAATTAACTCTTCAAAGGCGAAAGCACGACGAGGCCGGTGCTCACAATCGAGGACAGTGTCCCTTTAACGGTGCTATGAAATAGACACGAAACAGCACTTCAACGGTCACGAAAAATCCTCTCGAATTCGCCCTTGTCACACGGTGGACATATTGTCCCGGGAGACCAAAAAAGCTGTGTTTTACAACGCGACGCCTCGCAGTGGAAACCCTGGGTGTGAGGCTTGGCGTTTTAAAACAAAGCTTTTTTGGTCTCCCGGGACAATATGGCCGCCGTGCGACAAGGGCGAATGTTAAGGGATCGCATGCAAGAATTGCAGGAATATTAAGCCTCTACAAGCTAAGCCAAAAACACATAAAATGAATTCCAAATTAGCAAATCATAACAAACCTTCTGTTGCCCACCGACAGTATACACGGTGAATTTGGCGCCATCTTCGCTATAGCTTAAGGTAAAACTAGAGACCCATTGGTTGTAATTAGCTCGTCCTTGGGTAGCGATGGCAGTAATGTCTACAGGACGCTGAAATGCAGCCTAAAGAGAAATAATGGTTTACAGTTTCAATGAGCATGACCCAAAAAGACTATTGTTTTTGCTGCCTGTGGGTATGCCAAATTTGCAACATTTTTCTTGGAAACAATAAAACGAGGATGAAAAAATAAGGACTGTGAGAGCTTTAAAATATATAGAGAGCATACTTCAGCTGAATATCCGAACTGTAAGCCTGTTAAAAGTAATAGGGAGCTACGTTAACACCACCGAAATGTCATTTTCAAAAAAAAAAAAACCTTTTGAGCGATAAAACCAATTCAATGCCCGTTCACGATCCTTCTCTACGTTGTGCAATATTCATTTGTAATATAACATACAATAGGCCATTGTTTCCATTTCATGTCTACCTCCTCTTCAAAGCGAGTCTAAGTGCAATTTCCCTTTCAGTTAACGTCACGATCATCTACGTTACTATTACTGATATGGTTTGGAGAGACATCTTAATGGAACACGCGTCGACTCTGTAACACTCTTTCGCTTCTCAATTCCCATATCATTATATAGTTCCTAATATGTTAATTTACACCCCTGACCTGAAGCCATTGATTGGTGTCGGTGTACCTTGCACACCAGGCACCAGGGTATGAAAACTGTTTTGGCGTGTAAAGCCGTCCTCTCCAAGCCGCGTGGGTGTCACTCCATTCTGACGATGCCTTCATTTGACTGTTTTTCACCCAACCGCTTTGCAGTCCAAGTGGCTTATCACAACCTTGGATGTATAAAAGAAAAAATAAAGCGATTCTTCATTCATTTAACATTCACAAGCGGCTAGGCAGTGTGGCAGTGACGCTTGCGCTTTAGCTGGACATTTCAAGCAATTGCCCCACTAAAGTGCGAGGATCACTTTTCTCGTTTGTCCATAAACCGCACTTCAACCATACACATTGATTTCTTTCCAAAAATAGCTTAGAAACCTTCCATGATTGCCTATTCATGAATACTCCTTAAGAAAAAAGGAAATGGGCTGCTTACTTCCACCGATCATTGGTAAGTCTCCGAAAACCGTCAATTGCCGTCTGCAATATAAGCCCTTAGCGTTCCTTTGCCTGGTCCCAATCCACTTCGCTTCAGATGCAATTCCGTTAATTTTTATATTACCACTGTTTGCACGGTACGCAAAAGCCGCTGGCCACTTTCTATCATCGAACCCTGCTGTTTGCCAGTTTCGTACGTTTTGATTTGTGCATTTCCACGAAGCGTCTGTAACAATACCGTTGCCGAACGATGCAAGGAAACCTCCGGGGCCACCATTATTTTTAACGTAGACTGCAACGGTTTGAAGATTGGCTGGAAAGTAGAATCTGTAAAAAACAAGGCTGAAGGTCGAGGTCGAATCAGTTAATGCTTCAGATCATGTCAACCTTATTAAATTGTATTATCACGGTAGATTATCCGTTACCTAATCGGTAAGCCTTGTAGGAGAGCATCGACTACCGTGCGAGAGATGGTGTGTTCAGCAAACTCCGACAAGAACCTGCTACCTTTTTACTAAGATACTTACACACATCAATCGACCACTCCCCATCGGCTTTTCCGGGCCAATGAAATGCCTTTTTTTTTCAAGAATCCCAAAGAGATGGAGGAAAACCAGTTGAGTATTGACACGTACGGCTGAGACGTTTGAAACAGAGGCAACCAGGGTGAAATTCAAGGAGTGGTTAGAACGGGTCTTGAACACGGGATGTCCGAATCTCAAAGAAAACGTCCTAATCGTTGGGCCGCACTGTCTCTTCATCTGAAAATGGTTCGACTTTCAAGTTTTCTTTGACAAGCTCAATAAATCGAATGGCCCTAATCACAACACACCCTTGTTCATTGAATTCGGTCGGAAATCAAAGAACCTACACGCTTTCCGCAGATAGTAAGACACGGTCCAATCCGGCAATTATTACAGAATGGGTTTTATATCTCAGATAGGTGCATGCGGTCATGTAGAGAAACATAGCCTGAAGTCACGGACAGTTTTTTCCAAGCGCTGGAAATACAAATACAGTTTCAGAGGCAAATTATTTTTTTCAGGAGCGTCAAGAATAGAATGCGTTCAATGAGGCCACTAAAACATAAAATAGCTAAAGGAGACCGTTAGCCCGCGCCGGCGCGGGACTAAAAGCAAATTGGCAACATTGGCTTACGGAAGGAACCTAATTCTAACCGGGTAGGAGATTTCCATTTTCCATTGTCTTTTCCAAGGTAACGGCCATTTCCGTAAACCCATGTCTGGTCATCTCCACTGATTACGCCTTCCATTCCTGTCAATAAAGAAAAAACCGTGTTTCCAAATAGCCCACTTTTGATATATTAAAATTCAGTCCTATTCCCCAGAGCTCGAGATGGTGCCGTTTGTTTAGGACTGAATTTTACTATATCAAACGTGGGCTATTTCATGACCATGATTTTGTCCGTTTCGCTCAAAATCATGGGTGTAATTTCAGGTTTTGAAATCGTTTTCCCAAAAAGCCCGCTTTTTCGTGGCTTTGAAAAGTGGGAAAACTGACCATAGTTTGGCTTACGACTAAGCA
>NC_090893.1:41250062-41255062 GCF_036669925.1 Montipora capricornis
GAGAAAGACTGTTTGAGATGACATTTTTACAGTGTTATCTCAAACAGTCCTTCTCAGGACTACACCCACCCGGACGATCGTATTTTACTTAATTATGATAATTTATGACTCCTGGGCTCACACCGGCCATTACGATACGGGATATATTTTTGAAACGTATTCCTCCTTATAGCTTAAAAAAGACATCATGATAGCTTTACCATTACTGTTCTCGTTAAAAGAAAGAAGGAATCAACAGAATTCAAGAATGTTTAGGAAAACCAAGTAGAGTACTGCAAGACAGATAAAACAAGAGGCCACTTTCAAAAATACCATAATACCCTTTGATTTGCATAAGCATAGCTTCCAGTTTCTCTCGGGACTTTCAATGATCCCAAGAGAAAATAGAAAAAACAATACTTGGGCAAAATTTTGAAGGGCGAACAAAGCATACTATGGTATATTTGAAAGTGGGCTTTATGCTCGAAATTAGTAGAATAATTACAAGTTAATCTTTTTGTCTGAACCTTTATTTTTAACAAAAAAAGAAAAAGACCTTTTCTGAGAATAGGATTCAAAGTCTACAACTAGGACATGTGTGGTTCGAAATGTGTGAATCGTTTCGTGTTCAAGGTATTGCAGTCACACTTCATTCGCTTGTCTACGGGGTCCCGCTTTACAATACGTGTTTTTCTCGAAAAAAATGCCGGAATAAAAAGGCATTTCACTTCCTAGACCCGTTTAATTAATTTGACCTGACTCAGACCTATGTACAGAAAGCTCGTTTGAGCAAGGACTGAAACATGGAAATTCTGTTTGAGGTTCGCCGAATTATTCGGCGGAAAGAATCGGTCGATTGTCGGAATTGGGTCGGCCGAGTTCAGGCGACGATACTTTGAAACCATGCAATCTTTGTATACATGATAGTCATGTGATGTTGTATTTTCGCGTGCCGGCATGCTGAACATTTGTTCTACAAATGTTAAACTCGGTCAAATTTTCACATGTGCACTTCACAGGGCTCAATAATCACTGCTCTTACGCGATTGGACGAGAGCTTTGTGTTTATTATTTTCCTCCATCTCTCTGGATGGAGTAATATATCGGTTATTTGAGTAAGGTTAATTAACAATATTTGCTTTGCTTCCTTAGTTCTTCGCCCTGCCCACAATTAACAAACCCAAGGGTATCCCGAAAATTTAAAAGAACTATCGCTGACTACAAAACAAACGAAATGAATAGAGGGCAAGAAAAGAGTTCTCAACATCCTACCTTCACCGCTAGCATCGGAAAAGCTGCAAAAGGAGAAAAGAAATGAATTGTTTTCGAGAATGTTGAAAGTACCATTCCCAAGTTAAGGTTCAAGATTTCTTGGCGGAGAACCTCCCCAGGACCCCCTACAAGTTAGCGTCTCCAGCACCTAGTTGTTAGCCCCCTCCTCCCCCAAAAAAAAACTATAAGGAGTCTCTGAATGGAGCGGTAATTAAAACGTTATTTTCCAAGAAAACGTACTTAACAGTCTATGTTACTTCGGCGAAGTTAGTGGGCTTAAGCAACGGGGCCATGACTACAACAACCCCAAGAAACATACACTCGAAGAGAAGTGTATGCTCACTCGTGGCGTGCGGCACGTACCACATCTCGAGTATTTCTCGTTCATTTTCACCACATATCTGTTTTAAGAGGCCTCAGCCACACAAGAAATTCGAATTAAACTTTAAACAAGCAGTCTCGAGAAAAACTCTACCAAATAACTTTCGAGGGTAATTTAATTCTTCCTTTGAAGCTCAAAGTCCTTCAATAGAATCAGGAATAATCAAGAAAGGGCTGCTATATATCTCTGATTTGTTGTAACAAAGCTAAAAGTTTAAGACAAATTTGGTCTAATCAAACCGGCGTCGAGTTGAGAGGCTTGTGTTCCCTTGTTCCCGAAATTACTTCCAAACTTGTTTCCAGCTTTTTGATCCCTAAAAGCCTTTATTCCCCAGGTCAAACAAGCCATGTTCTTTTGTTCCCCTAAACCCCTGGGAAGTCCCCAGTTGATAAACGTATTTCGTCCTGATGAAGGCGTAACGCTCCAAACGCCAGCTTACAAATCTTCAGTCTTACCAGGGCCGTAGCCAGTATGAGGCAAACCGAGGCACTTGCCTCAGTCAGTTTTTCGTGATTCTTTAAAAGGAAGGGTGATTCCAGTGTTGTCTTTACAACTTACTCATCATAAACTCCCTAAAATACCTACGAAGGGAATTTAACCATTGACATTGCCTCAGTCATAATTTTTTCGGGCTACGGCCCTGCTTACGGTGGCTGATTTCCCTTAATCAACTCGTTTGATAAAAGCAAATGTTCGTGGTACACTCCCCAATGACACAGCACCACGGTTTCTTTTGAACGTATTAGCCCTTCAGTCTAAAACGTAAGCCCATTAGTCATAAACCGCGTCCCAAAGTCTTGTATACTTTTGAGGGTCGCGGATCAAAAGTAACAATTCAAATAGACACAATTGCATTAAGTAACCCAAATGGAAAGAGACAGAAAGTAGAGCTGATCCTCAGGTACTTAACTCGCGTACTTAACTCGACAGCTTAAGCAATTGTCAATTGTCTATTTTGGAAACACCTTGGAATTGAATACGCGACCACAAAAGCCAAATCCAATCGCTGCCGAAGTCGTCCCATACATGTTATAGACGTTTTAGTAAAACCGAATATCACTTACGTAGCTTTATAGAACTTACCAATGATTTAACGCACCGAAAGAGACCACCATGAGCAATAATTTGGCCATGCTTGATTCCCTCTTAAGAGTGTCACAAGTCTCAAAATCAGTAAGGCTTAAAGATATATTGCGCTACACCCAGGAGTATTCAATTTAAAGGGTTAAGGTTGATTAAAGTTGATTTTTTGTTCTCTCAGTAAAGCAATAAGCTCGGAATAAATCGGCTAACTTTCCCTTGTTTGCTTAAAGTTGCTTGGTGACAAAACCAGTCTCAATTCTATTCGCCTGCTGTTGAAATAACTAATGACAATGGAGGTCGCCATGTTAGTTTTTCGCAATGTGAATACAGACATGTTTGGATAGCATGGCCATTGAACAGAAATTGAGTAGTTTTGTTTAAACTAGGGGAAACCCAGAGGGACAAATGGACCTTCCACATCGCACCAAACAAAGTTTTATTTAAAAAAGCTGAAGAACAGAAATTGATTATTTGAAATCTGACGTTAGCTCTTCATCAGACTGGTTTTTCTTTTACAAACTTGTTTTTGATGATGCCAAACTTCCCGTATTCTGCCCATTCCCTGACGCCACACAAAGGTCTTTAGAACGTTACCCACTCACATGTAGTGAAAGTTCTATTCAATGCTCACGCAAGATTCAAACCAAACTTACGTTCAACCTTTGTAGCGAGAAGAACATCGGAAGGCGATTACTAAACTTTAAGAAAAAATATATATTAAAAACAAGCATGAAATGACCATGAAATGACAAATGTATTGCATAATCTCAACCTTTCTGGTTAAGCTGGCTTTTTTCCATGCTGTATCGCGTTTTCAATCAGAATGCACTGCGCAGCGACCACAGAGCTTCGCTCTTTGGAGAAGCCTTGCTTTGAGCAAGAGTCACAAAACACAGTGACAACGACTATCGACCTCTTGAACGTAAATTTAGTCTGTGGGAAATCACATCCCTTACTTTACAAGATTACTATTTGGGATTAGGTCTACCAAGAAAGTGAACGCGGATTGCGAGCTGAGAGAGTTAAGTGGTTAAAGAAAGGTTGTTCTCAATCAAAGGAATTGTCATGGATTCTTTGATAAGGGAGTCATTCACAACAGTTCAGATCCATCCCGGGCCATCTCGACCAATCACCGATCAAAACTTGCACAAGCAAACAAAAGAGAAGCGGAAAGTGCCTCAAAGGAGAATATGTAGATGCCAATGATCAAACAGAATATTTGTTTCTGACTGCCGAATAGTCCTTTGGAAACACACACATGAGAAAATGAAACGACGTGTACTTTCATTACAGTTCATTATTTTCGATTTAAAAAGTCACATGACAAACATTGCATCCTGGAACCGGTTTTTTCATATTGCGTAGCAATTCTTATTTACTGTCAACACGATAGAAAATTAACTATTTGTCGAGTTTAGCAAAGACAACTCCAACGCTAACGAAAGTGACATATTAAAACAACTGACATATATTATAACGCGATTGTAACCGTTTTACCATTAAACCATTCTGTTCGCTTTGTAAAAAGTTGGCGATGTAATTAATCCTTGACTCGATCGCTAGGAACTCCGTTGAAATATTGTTTCTTTTTAGTAGTGTGAACAGCGGCCCTCGTATCTTTTTACGCCAAGCAACAGAAACTGTTTGTATAACAATGGCGTTCGATTCCCGAATGATCTGAGAGATGTGTTCAGCGTTTCTTCGCCCTGGCGTTATCATAAAACGAAGAAATGGGAATGATATGATCACAGTAAAAATGTTAAATATGGTCATTCCACTTTGTTAATTTGCAGAGGGAAATAGGTATATACAGCAAAATGCATGCTGCAAGTAAAAGACGAATTTTTTTTTTTCACTAAACATTGCTTTTCGTGGCTCTTAAAAGTTGATGTTGTCTTTACTATCTGTGTTTCAATCCCGTGAGCACCATCCTGTCAATTCGTATTTTGTTTTTCTTAAGTTTGTTTTTTAACCATTTTCCGGCTTTGAAAAACCAAGGCTTGAAGGATCATGCAGCTGCAATGTTTTCTCTGAACTCGTCCTCATAATTGGAGTGGACGCCTGCCATGTGAGAGGATACTTCGAATCCAATTCAGATTTGCACGAAGTATCAAAAGCACATTTAGTCTCTAACCGATCTCTCCATCTATTGAGATAATCATAACTAGTAATAGTTGACACTACAGCTGCCCCCGCGATGCAAAGTGCTGCATTATTTTTATTTGCAAATTATTATGGTCGATACCGTATGTGTTGACTGTTGTAATGTTGTAATATTCTTTTA
>NC_090893.1:41265062-41270062 GCF_036669925.1 Montipora capricornis
AGTATGGAAATTAAAGGACAAATTACCACTGTGAAAAGGTAAGATGGATGATTTTTGCTCTGAGGAAGATGTCAGCTCTTTTATCGTTTCACGTTATGGCAATTCCACTTTTATCGTTTGATGAAATCAACTTTAGCTCTCCCATCGATCTCTTTAGCTTTAAATCCCTTCATTCGTTTGACTTTCTCTCACCTTCATAAGAAGCCCACACATACTAAATATCATCCCTAAAAGATTCATATACTCTGGAGTAGGATCATCTGTAGGCTTGTTAGTCACTGGTTTATAGCGGAATATTTTGTTTGGTCTTCTAGGATCTTCCTTTGTGGACGAATATGAACCAGCGGCCGGCATGTTGGATTGAATGTTGTCAAGAACTTCCCGACGGGACTTGCGAAACCAACAGCCATGTCCGCCATTTTGAATCACCCATGCGGAAAGAGCCTGGGAACGAGTGGTATTTTTTTTTTCTCTTTCCGGAACTTTGCAGCAACGATCATGGAATAACAGAGGATTTTCGAGGCACAGAACTGTTCATTCAGTTTATTTGTAAAAATAACGACTTTTCAAATCGTCCACAAATAGCCTGTTCGAAATAGTTTGGAATTGAGGCTGACTTAAGAGGTAGGTGGGCTCTGGGAACAAAAATGCCTCCAGCACAGCGCATCGACTCACATGAGAAGAATTGCTTGGTTGCTATACAGGTTACATAATTTCATTCCAGTGATGTCGGCAATCCATCACCTTTTTCTTGGCCTTCTAGGGCTTGCTCTTATCTTGATTGCAGATGGCAAGAACTGCGAGACTTTGGATGGTAAATGGTACAATCAACTGGGATCGGAAGTTTACTTGAAACACGGGAATGATAGCAAATTGCTGGGCGAATACAGAACTGCTCAAGAGAGGTTCAATGGTTCGGCTGGTACAACACATTCGATTCTGCTGGGTAAATATAAATGAGATACTATTTTTCGTTTACTCCAGTGATCCTATCCTATTTATGTCTGATCTCTTCTCTAGCCAGTACAATTACTATTACTGGTTGTTGTCTTTTCTTTATTGAAAAGTAGCGATTTTTGCGAGCAGTGCACGTGTACTGGTAAAGATCTAAAAGAGATTTTATATTGGGAAACTGATTATAAATGTTAACTATCCTGTGATTCTTTTGCATGAACAACGATAGCCTCTCTTATTTCGTTCAAACCTAGAAAATTGCCCAACTGCATGCACGTGGTTGTTGCGCTTTTTGTCACGCGTGTAACGGATGGATGAAGAATCACGTGTAACACGTGATTTTTTTATAAATGAACAGTAGGCAAGTGTTAGTAGTGAGCGATCGATGGTTTTCACAGTGATGTCATTGAATTCTAAAATCAAAATCGCAGGGTCTTCTGAATTTTAATCTATAAGATAGAAATATATCTTTTTTTGAAGTTTTCAGTTCCGTGACACCTTTCGTTTCGAAATACAGCATTTTGAATTTCCGAATTGTCACCTCGCGTGACACCATGATGCAAAGCTATTTGGTTGAAAAAATGTCTGTATAATTCCCTATGAATCTCAGCAGTTTGAGCCTTTCAAGTACAAATGAGGAGATGTGTTCATGAATACACATACACTGTATATTTTATCTCTTTGCTTCCATAGCAAAGTGAACTCCTGGTGTTCTTGGCCTTTTTCATTGAACTGTGTTTCGAATTTATTTTTTAGTTTCATGACAGTGAAAACAAGCTATGCACACATTTCATGAAAAATGCAGAGTACCCCCAATCTAAACTCACATCACTCCTGTTTCAAGCCAGGGTTAAATACTCTGTCAGCTTTTAAATATTAATTTTTTTTTTTTTTTGCGTCTAGATATTACAGCACTGGGCAAACTCCCCTTGATTAATATGGCTTTTGATTCTTATTCTTATGGGAGCAATGTTGGCTCAGTAGTTTTTGGCTCAGTAGTTTGAACACTCACCTCCCACCAAGACCAGGTGTCATGTGGACTGATTTCCATACGTATAAGTTCTCCGGTTCACCCATTCCCCCTCCCCTCCTCCTCAAAAACCAACATTTGGTTTGATTTGATTTGAGTTATTTGCTGCATACCGTGTCCCAAATAAATGCCTCATCACTGAAGAACTTCACACTTAAATAAAGAGAGATCATGCTAAGCTAGCCCAACTTTAGATGGAAAGACATGTACATGTATGCACACTGGGTACTCCTTGCCCTACTTTCTGCAAATGGGTTTTTTTGCATGTCACAAGTAATTGCATAATCTATAAGGGTAATGAGATCAGAGGGTGTACAGTTTGTAGTGCATGAAAGTCCAACCATTTGCAGTTGAAATTACATTATAAACAGCCCGAATGGTTGTACATGCACATGTAGATGTCCAATGTATGAGAATTCTTTGATGAGAATTAGTCAACTTTCATTTATTATCATCCTTATCTAGGTACAGCACCTTATGACTACCCTGGCGCATCCTTTGCATTTGTAGTCGTTTGGCGAAATGGCAGCTCAACGACTGTGTGGACTGGTCAGTGTCTTGTTTGTTCTGATGGCCATGAAAAACTACTCACTTCCTGGTTGTTACGGTCTAAAGTGAACACTTGTATTGACAAGTGGAAATCAACAATGATTGGACGCGACACTTTCACCAGATTTGAACAAAAACCTGGACCTCGAAAACCGAATGAGGGTGCTTCAGAAACTCCACCAGTTATTGATTCAGTTATCAGGACTGAATTGATTCCTGACAGTAGTCCCTGCAAGTTAAATGGAAATTGGTACAACAGCTTAGGTTCTGAAATGATTCTTACACAGATGGATGGAGGAATTAAAGGAGAATACCGCACGGCTGTGGAGAGAACAACTGGGGCAGCTGGAACAAGTCATTCCAAGATTCTAGGCATCGGACAACTTGGAGGCCCAAGCAGCACTTTTGCTTTCTTTGTGGTGTGGAGAAATGGTGCATCTGTAACCGGCTGGGTTGGTCAGTGTCACGTCTGTGGAGAGAACCAAACAGAGATCATTGAAAGCACATGGCTATTAAGGTCGCAAATAAAGCAGTGCAGTGAAAATTGGCAGTCTACGTTATACAGCGAGGATAGCTTCACTCGTACAGAGCAGAATGAAGGACCTAGAAAGAAAGATGACACACATGTACCATTAGATAGGGGTGAGGCAGAGCAACCAATGGCATGTGAGGGATGCAGCATTGTGCATTCTTTCATGCTGTTGGGTTTGAGTGCAATAGTTTCATTAGCACACTTGTTTTAGCAAGAACATGATTATATATACATGAGCAATCCAAATTTACCATATTTATTCAAATTAGTACCCTCTTTGATGTAAGTGCAGCCTACAGGTACTACCATTTCCAAAAAACTTCTTATACGCGAACACTGAAAGTGGAAAATAAACCTCAACAAGTACATGTAACAACACTACTGTACAGTGAAAAAGTGTGGAGATAAGAAATGTGGAACTGACTAACAGCGACAGTTTTTAGAAGATGACTTCTATTGGTGCACACACAGTGATTTTATATGAGGGGGGATGTGAACTAGTTTTCTAATTCAATATGGCTGACCATACATGTATGATACTCCCTCATTGGTTCGTTTATATTTTGTAGCAGCAACTTATTGCCAAAAGTGTACACACATTGCCACAACACTGCTTTCACTAATTTTGTCGCTGCAATCAGTCGCACAAATTCAGAATTCATGCGACTGATTTCAAGTGATCGGAGCAACGAAATTTTGCTGGAGCGACAATGATTTTCACAAAATTGACTGTGTCACAGAAGCCGAATTGTTGCGACAACTTTTCCCTGCGACTTGTCGCATAGTGTGTCCCGGCCTTTATAGACAACTGAAAAGTTCAGTTGGCTCAAACGGGATTCAAACCCATGACCTCTGTGATGCCCGTGCAATGCTCTACTAGTATTTCGCACTCTATTTTGTTTTTTTAAGCTAATTATAATCCTAAAAGGGCCACTTGCAGATTTTACTTTGTCAAATGCCAGTCAGGACAATAATTTTACTCATTAATGGGAAACCCATGATTTCCCTTGTTTTTACTCTCAAAAAACCCATTCGCTCATGAACCGCCCCACATTGTTAAGTACATGTAAAATAGTCTGGCATTAGAGAGAGTAAAGTCTATTAAGTCTCGTCCCTAGGAGCCAGTGGGTTAAATTCAGCTGGAACACCTCTAGCAGATGCGTTTTGTCTCATGTTGAACTTAACCTTTGACGACCAAACAGGTCTAAACTGGCCAGACTTAGTATTTCACCCTGTCTAATGCCAGACGATTTTACTCTTCAGTGGGGAGCCCCTGGGAGTCAATGGGTTAATCCATTGGTGGTCAGAGCAAGCTGTGAATGTCTTATGAACCCTTTCACGCCCAAGATCTGAATGCTCCTTGATGGCTGCCATACACCTTATTCCAAAATGGCCGCTATTTAAATATTCTTTTGTTTTTATTCAAATAAGCCCTTGATGCCTCGTTCTTAAGCTTAAAATTCAAAAGAATATTTTATCTTGAACGAGGCAACAAGGGCCAATTTGTATCCGCATAGCGGCCATTTTGGAATAAGGTGTATACATTACTCTTGACATCAGTTATGGGAATTTGATGGTAATTACCATCGTTTTCATCTAAGCGTGGACACGTGACGGGAAAACATGTTCTAAGTGGCTGCAAACGTGACAAGTTTTGTCTTCAATCATTCAAAGTTTTAGAGATGTTCATGCAAGTTTTTCTGGAATGACGGCAAGACTGGACATCGAAGACTTTTTCTCGGTAATTGACCCTAATCTGATAAACTGTGCTTCAAATACTTTTGAACTATCGCGCGCAAAAGGTTTCAACTGTTTACTTAACGGCTGCCAAATTCAAACTTCAAAGGACATGTTTTCCCGTCATGTGTCCACGCTTAGATGAAAACGACGGTATATCTAGACAAAAAAAAAAAAAAAAACAGGTGATAATTTTTT
>NC_090893.1:41275062-41312562 GCF_036669925.1 Montipora capricornis
TGGCTATACACCCACTGAATTCCCCTTATCTTTCGACTACGTTACAGGAGTGCGCGACTGAGGGAGCGATTTTTATACTCTCGCTAAATTCCACTTAGTTAACGACTGCGGGAGTGCGGGACCAACAGATTTATGCCGTGAAAAAATGGCCGGGTATCCTGAATCCTGAGGGACTTTACGGGAGTTTTAAGGTTAACTTGGCTAACTAAGAATGGGCCGAAACCGTTTGAATTAGCCCACAGTGGGCTATTTGCCCCAAATTGTGACCAAAATGGCTCAAAAATGGTTGCTATGGGTTAAATTAATTGTTTCGTTGCCATGGCTCTATTGCCACTTTGGAACTGAAACAGACTGGTACTGAAATGAACATAAATGCATAAAATTAGCCCTGAGAGGGACTTAACGGGAGCTTTAAGGTTAACTTGGCTAGATAAGGATGGGCCAAAACCGTTTGAATTTAAAGTTCCGAAAAATAATTGCAGCCCAGAGTGGGCTATTTGCCCCAATATTAATAATGGTAGCTAGGGGTTAAATCAATTCTACTTCATCATCATTAGGGAAGACCTTGGACAGCAATGACAAGAACCAGGTTGCTGACCAGCGGTTTCCGTTAAAACAATGGTTTGCTGGGGGTGCTCAGTATTGCTGGCTCAGAAAACCTGATTGTGGTCATTGTTATTTAAGTTAATTTCTTAGTATTGCATTGCGCATCCCTACTGCGCACGATTTTCGCGTCATTAGCGCGCGCACATGAGCACGTGCGCGTAAAAAACGCAAGAGATTTCCCTCAAACTAAGCCCGATAGCGAAAATAAATGCTCTTTTTCTCTCAAACGAGCACGGTGACCCCCGATTTATTTTCAGGTATTTGCTAAGAAATTGAGGGGGGTGTGTGACTGATAACCGTTCTAAAACTTGGGTCAATTACGTCTTTGGTTGATTCCGTCGATATCCCGGTAGCCACTCTACCTGTCAACGTGGCGAGATTAGTTCGGCATCGAAGGCACAGTAACTCTTTACGAGTAGCCCAGTTTGAATTCGCTGATATCAGTCCCTTTTCAACTCACTAGAAAATATTGCCAGACTATTATGCAAGCTATACTTAGAACATCGTGTTACAATCTTAGGCTAACAAGAATTGCGCAGTGGTAAGGAAAAGCTACTTTTGCGAGGAGGAGGCGTATTCTAGTGGACGCATGCTCAGAGTACATCTTCCAGAAACATCTGACTGCCATCCTCTTATTCTGAAGGAGAGGAAGGTTGGGACGGTAACGAAATTAGCTGCTGCGAGTTTACCGTTATGAGTATGCGCAATCAAAAAGACCGCTGAATGAAAACTCGAAGGAGTAGGAGTAGAAGTAGCGCTTTCAGCTCTTTCGCTGCTAAAATTGAAAGGAGGGGTTGGGTGGGTGGGCGATTGACGTCAAACTTCAATATGGCGGATTGATGAGAAGACGCGTAGTAACGGTTTCATATGCGCTCTCACTTTAAAGACGCAGGCAAGGCAAGGGAAAGCGACTTCTGGGTCCGTGAGCTTATCTCACTGTTTACTTTTTACAGCGACATTAGTTCAGGTGCGACTGTTTCAGATTACGTCATTTTTTGTCAGTCCAACTACTCTTGGTCGGGTTGTTTTCGATCTGCCATTGTTACGGTGATTTACTACGGAACTGATTTTATCCACGGCTCCTTAAGAGATAGAGGCACAATTTTCAAAATGGCCGATGTTCCTTTCTCGCGAACTCTCTTCTAAACTAGCTTAGTTCAAATCCAGCGCCAGATTCCACAGCGTACAAAAGTTTTTCTCTCATGGTCGCGTCATCGAGGTATTCTGGCAACTTTAACAAGTTCATACAGGTACTGGCAGTTGGCAGCCTGTCCTCGGGTCCTGCGCTGTGGACACAGAATGGAGGCTCCAGTTCCTACAAAACAAAGTATTTCGTCGTTAGTTACAGATGACTTGCGGAAAATCCGAACAATTGGAAGACAACGATTTGCTGAAAAACCGACTAACTGTCGTTAAGGCTGACAGGGCTCTTAAAAAAAAAAAAAACACGCCGCTATCAGCTTTGCCTGTTGGCGTAAGCAAGTTCCCCCAGTGTACGGTGGAGTTTTGAACGCCAATGTTCACGCGTGGCTTAGTTGCCGAATATTCAACATGTTGAAAAATTTCGGCACCACCGAACATTTCCTCCAAGTTTGCACGCGTGAAAAGCTATCGTCTTACCATGTTAAGGACTGGCCAAACGCACTAATTTAATTTATTAACTTTGCCAGTCAAGCTGACAGAGCGTCACAACAGCTTGCGCCAATTACTGTTACTGTGCCCCCCCTTTTTTTACCCTCCCAACCGTGATACACAACAGAAGACAGACCACTGCACCGGAAACTACGTACCCTACTCTTAGCGACAGGATTATGAACATTGTATGATTGTGAGACGGGGCCTACGGTTTATCGTCCTTATCCGAGAAGTCTAGAGAGTCTAACCATTTGCGGATGTAATTACAAAGGCACCAACCCTGAGTGTTGGTCCGGCCGGAGTTGAAATCACGACCTCCCGCGTGACAGTCGGCGGTGCTCAACCAAATGGGCCACTGGTGTTGCGACATGTTTGATGATGTTGGATCAAATTTGAAAACGGTCCAATTTTTAGAGCAACATTTTGGATGTTGCATTATGTTGCACTCGTTTGGACACGTTCAGGCAACATTCTTGCACTGGGGCATGCGTGCTATTGTAGGTCCACTTGTTGCGCGCCATGGGCCTGAGGCACATGAACATAGCCATGTTGCGTTTAAATTGTTGAAAATGTTGCGTGCAGTTGGCCAGGCCTTTCCACTAACGCATGCTTACCATTTTACACCAAGACGCATGTGTAGTATTGGAGATACGACGAATGAATATGGCGGCAAGTGGCGATTTGGTTGGTGAAGCAACTTTGGAAGACCAAATAAGCACATGCAGTAGTCCAAATTTAATGGTTGAAATTTTTATCTTCTTTAACCAACTTGTTTTTCCAAGTTTCTCCTCCATTTTGTGGCAGAGAACCCCTAAGTAGTCGTTGTATAGACAAGGATAAGCTGGCCAAGTATCACTTATTAGGTCTTCCAACATTGCTTCAGAAACCAAATCACCATTTGCCGCCATATTCATTCGTCGTATCTCCAATACTACTCATGCGTCTTGGTGTAAAATGGTAAGGCGATAGCTTTTCACGCGTGCACACCTGGAGAAAATGTCCACTGGTGCCAAAAATTATTCGGCGCCGATGGCACGTGTGAACATTAGCGCTCAAAACGCTGAAACTGTTTTGAGCCCCCTTAACAACATGCCATACAAAGTGTAAAATGTAGCACGATTCAATCGGCGTGTGACCTTCCAACAACAATTACTTTTATAGGCGAAAACGCAAGTTGCTCTACCTCCACGCAATACGAAACTAAGTGTAAATTACTGTCTAGATTGAACGACTTTTGCAAACAGGGATACAAGAGCTGATAACCTATTAACGTGTCCGAGTAAATAAGAATTGTTCCGATAGGAAACCCACCTTAAATCCTAGAAGTGGTGGCCGTGAACAGCTTGTAACAAACTTCAAGAGTTGACGCTTCTGCGTGTCTGTGAAGTGATTTACAACTCGCCAGAATGAAAGCACACAGGGATGGTCTTGAGTAAAACCACCTGGCAGTAAAAAAAATAAAATTAAAAGCCAACAAAAATTATGGGAACACCAGAAGCGACAAAGGTGTCGTCATCACCATCATCACCCCTCGTCGTCAAAGTCGTCGTCATCATCGTCGTCATTACCATCATCATCATCATCACCATCACCATCGTCACCGTCGTCGTCATCATCATCATCAATCTCATCATCATCATCACCATCACCACCATCGTCGTTATCATCATCATCATCAATCTCATCGTCATTATCATCACCATCACTATCGTCACCGTCGTCGTCATCATCATCATCATCATCATCATCATCAATCTCATCGTCATCATCATCACCATCACTATCATCACCGTCGTCGTCATCATCATCATCATCATCAATCTTATCGTCATCATCATCACCATCGTCAGCGTCGTCGTCATCATCATCAACCTCCTCCTCATCGTCGTGGTTACCGTCAACATCCTCATCGTCGTCATCGCTCCGGTCACCGCCCACATAATACGGTGCTTTAGCAACCGTGATGGGCATCAAAACGCACCTTACAATAACCGTTTGTGTCGTCGTATCTGCCTTGCGATCATTCCATCTTTTTGGTGCTCAACAATGCTGGCAAAGTTCGCTTTACCTGGATTAGAAGGATCGCCTTTGAAATTGAATAGATATATTTCTTGTGTTTTTAATCTCGGATACTGCGTTTCTAGCGCTCTGATTCGCTGTCTCGAAAGCTATTGTTCTTGTACACCAACATGGCCGCTGTGACGTCACGTGAAAACGATCTATAAGAAGCTTAAGATTTATGTCGTAGAGTTAGAGTTAAGTTTCCAAAATCCTGAATTCACGATTTTGGACTGCCAAAATCCTGAATTCAGGATTTTGGCAGTCCAAAATCGTGAATTCAGGATTTTGCAAACTTAACTCTAACTCTACGACATAAATCTTAAGCTTCCTATAGATCGTTTTCTCTAACTCTAAGTCATTTCTCTACTGAAATAACTCTATTGATAGTTAACCTCGCGACGGACACAACGACGCCGCAAAATAACGATATCATTGGTTACAAGAGCATAAATAATCGTGCTGCACAGGCAGCATGGATTTTAGCACGGATTCTTGAGGTACTCTGCATAACAACGACCTGAAATCACCAATTGAGGCTTTGACGATAACGTGAGCATTCAACAGAGAATCATTCTCTGTTTTCATTTTGTAATTGCTTGCGGACTACCAATTTATTTTTAGGATACTTCACCCAAATTATAAGAAGTGAACGAGACAGAATAACCACAAACGACTTATGCTAAAGCAAAGTGATATTTTGAGGTGACGTTTTCGTCGACGTCGCCTTCGTAGATCTTAAGGTCTAGGCTCTCAATAACGTGAAACAGCCAAATTTGAGGTTTTATGACGAACGTCAGCACTTGAGGATACATTTTCATTTTCTGCCCTAAATTAAGCGCCGTTACGACCAGTATCATTTTTTAAAGAAACTACCTAGCCCTAGTCATATTAAAAAGGGTGAAATAGTCACGAAGTGATTACAACAACGTGAATTTATATTTTGAGATGACGTTCTCGTTGCCGTCGCCGTCGTCGTTGCTTAAGCTCCCTAATGTCGAGACAGGGATGGCTTATTTTCGCCTCTTCCTGAACAACATTGTATTGGGTGGTGTGGGGGAAGGGGTCATCATTGGCCCCCTTTTTGTTAAGTTATAGTACAAAAATTCTATTAACGGGAAACGCCTAAACTCTTTTTCCCCAGGATTGTAGAAACAATATTTTTACCTGAGTAATTCGTGTTTCTTCTGAGATCGTCAAGATCTACTGGAATCAATGCGCCAGAAACAAGAACCTAAGATATTTAAGACTACATAAGTCAGTTCAATAAAGAGAAAAGAACCCGAATGGCAAATACAGATAAGATATGGGCTACGAAGCAGTCTCGCTCTGCCTTGATAAATGGAATTTAGGACTCTGGAGATTTGAATGACTGAAGGGAGGAGCCAAGATGTAATTGGATTTGGTCACAGGAAAAACGATTTGGTTCAATCCATTCCCTTCACCCGTTTGGGGGCCTCTCCAGTTAGGGCTGAGTGATTTGAAGCAAGGGTTGCAGGAACCTCAGGTTAATTATCTTGGGAACCTGTAGAATCCTAAGACAACCTTATAGTTAGAAAAACACTGCTGAACGCTTAGTGTCGACCTTAGTCGAAACAACTCATTCCTCTTTTAACTTTTTGTACTATTTTGTATCAACCTTATTAATGTTACCTGCAACTCGTTGTGATCGAACATTCGAAGCCAGTCCAAGTTGATAACATCCGACAGCCCCGTTCTGAATGCTTGGCAGTGTCGATGAATCTATAATAGAAGGAAGCGAGAGAAAGAACTAGCAGTGAACCTAGGTGTAAAAACTAAACAAATAAATAAAACTCAATATCTTTGAGGCATGGCCTAAACTCTTTCCTGCTGTTTGTCGAACTGGGAGGCGGCGAGTCCAGTGGTTAGGGCGTTGGCTTTGCAAGCGGTTGCCAGGGGTTCAAATCCCATTCTAACCTCTGGTTTGGATTTGTTTCCAGTTGTCCCGGATTCAACTCCATCACGCTTTGTAAATTAGTTAATAGCCAACTGGTTGCCTCCTGCCAGTTGAGGCTCTTAATAATGTTTCTGTTAAGTTTGAAAGGTTTCTTTCAGAGTATTAAAAGTGGGGTACCTGTGAACTAGCTTGATAGCTAAGTGCACTTTTACTTTAAACAAACCATGTACATTTCTTTCCATCTCCATTTCCACCAGAGCTAAACTTGTTTAAATTGCTGTATCCTTCCTTTTTCTTTGTTTTGTAATTCAGCAGTACAGGTGAATTTGAATTCAAACCAAAGTGGGAACTTTAAATAAAAGAAGTAACCGACACAAAAGGACAAATATTGACCACATAACCGTGATCATTTTTTTTTCCACCCAAGTGTGTGGTTGCATTCTCCACTGAACCTTAAATTGTGTTTGCACTGAACCTTAAATTATGCCATTTCGTGCCGTTGCAAGATGGTAGAAGGTCGGTGAAAGCGCAGGATATCAATAGCAGCTTTCTCCCGTATGCAAATGCCGTTGATGCCAACTGACTTTAAGGGCACTTGGTAGACATATCCTATGCGCATGAATTGCAAAACGTATTGAGATAATACGAATCAACATTTTCCTGTGATGATCTCGTTCTTGTCGATGTTCTCGACGTCTGTTTGAGATCCCTGCTTTTAACTCCCCCACCTTTGTTAATTAGAAATTCATAGCCTAAGTGAACTGACCTGTTTGTTGAGTCGGTAATCAGCCACAAGGTGAATGTAACTAATCCGGTTGCTATTAGTAACTGGGATGTCCCGACCACCTGGCTTTAACTCCACCACCTATCACATATAACACAAAGATAACAAGGAGAGACATATAAGCCCCGGTGACTCAATCCACCGTACCCAGAGAAGGTGGAAGTTCTCGTTTAGGGAGGAAGGAGAGAAACCACAAAGAAAAGACCATTGACATTATTCGAGGGAGGCTATTATTTTAAATATTTCGGTCAAAAGGGGGCGATTAATCGAGGGCCGGCTATTATTCGAGGAAATACGGCAATTCCTAATTCCTAATTCTTAATTAACTACCCATGTTCTAAACGTGCAATGAACTTGAATATGGATTTTAAAAGTTGGTTTCCTTTGACATGGCTTAAAACTCTAAACTATCGACTGAAAGAATCAGAAGGTTTCAATCATTAGTTAGGCTGTCACAATGTTAGAGCGGTTTTCAATTGAGTGTCGAAAGTAATTAGCGAATTACTACGCGCCTCGTTGGCTATTTACCATCTCGTATCCAGCGTGGGCTCATAGAATAATTGTTAATTAGCTTCTCTTCTTCGCCCACCAGCATTTCTTCATTACACCGTTGTCACCTCAGCCTTAAGAGATTGGCTGATATGTCTCCCGCACTTTTCGTACAATGTACATGGGAAAAGCATGGTAGGGTTAGATAACTTGTGGGATTGCTTTAGAAATACAAATAATTAAAAAAGTCAACTTTGTAAGCGGTTTCAACGACAAAATTGGCTGAGCCAATAGAGCTCCACCTACGAATCCAAGACGGGACTATTTTATTTGGATATGACTTCGACTTAAGTTGAGATCAATATAAGGTCAGCCTCAGAACTGAGACATATTTCTACTTGGTTTTATATTATTTCATAGTGTTTTACCTGACTTTCGCCAAGGTCATTATTCACGACAGTGAAGTTAAGTGACAGCTCCTCAACATTTCCACGGTAATTTTTAAGAAACAGTAAGTTCCTGTAGTGGAGTAACAGTAAATCTTTATTGCGCCTTACTCTCCAAAGGGAGGTATCGGTCTCGTTACAATAAAGGTGATGATATCTACTAGAATAACTAATTAACTAAAAGATCATACAATTACTTGAGTGAGTGAGTGAGTGAGTGAGTGAGTGAGTGAGTGAGTGAGTGAGTGAGTGAGTGAGTAACAGTAACAGTAAATCTTCAATTGCGCCTTACTCTCCAAACAATAAAGGTGATGATATCTACTAGAATAACTAATTAACTAAAAGATCATACAATTACTTGTAATACAATTGAGTGAGTGAGTGAGTGAGTGAGTAAAACAGTAAACAGTAAATCTTTATTGCGCCTTACTCTCCAAAGGGAGGTATCGGTCTCGTTACAATAAAGGTGATGATATCTACTAGAATAACTAATTAACTAAAAGATCATACAATTACTTGTAATACAATTGGTATAGTGAGTGAGTGAGTGAGTGAGCGAGCGAGTGAGTGGCCGAGTAAGTAAAGAAATCAGCCAATGCAGTGAAATGGGAGAGTATTCTCCATTAATTACAAAAACGAAGCCCACTTGAAGAATTGCCAGACATCAAATTCGACGGACTTTCAAAAAATGGCTTTGTTGTTCATTAGGTAAAGCAGACCTTTTTTGTACTAAATTTCTAGCAAATGAATTGTAAACAACCGAAAACGTGTGACAGATCGCGGGGCAACGTCTGCATCTAAACTAGTCAAACCGCTTCCCTACTGTACAATAACTAACTGTACAATATCGTGAAATATTTGTGCTCGTTTCGTCCGTTTTCTGTACAATAACTAATACAGTTGGATAATAAGAAACGATTATCGCGGCAAAACAACATCGCAATTCAACAAGAAACTTGACAGTTACAACAAAAACTGAAAAAATCAGGCTTCAAAGAGATTCGAACTGCACAATTACGCTTTATACTGATCTCAACAGGGAACTGGTTACGTCATACCTGTACATTTCTGGGTCAAGTGATTCGAGGTGATGAATATCTACATCTGTTCCGTGTTTGCTCAGAAGCTTGCAAAGGAAAAAGCTGGCGAAAGGTAGCTCCACCATCATGTTTTCATACAACGCCTGAAAAAAAGGGTAAAGTTTACTCAAGTCCACGAGTTCCTGGACATGTATAGTAAGTTACTACTGAAAAAAGTGTGTGACTCGAAACTTTTATTTACGCATTCCGATAGGTTCATAAGATGTCATGCAGTCAGTTGCAGACATTGAGAGATGAAGGATGTCAAAACACTTGGAAATGGCCTATACCACTTTGGCCACATGAAGGCTGACAAAAACACGCACTGCCTAACACGAGTCAAAAGTCATAGTCGTCGTCGTCATCATCATCGTCGTCGTCGTCGTCGTCGTCATCATCATCATCATCATCATCGTCATCATCGTCGTCGTCGTCGTCATAGTCGTCGTCGTCATCATCATCATCATCGTCAATCATCATCATCATCATCATCATCGTCTTCGTCATCATCATCCTCATCCTCATTGCCATCATCATCATCGTCATCATCATCATTAATTATTAATAGGAAACCAACACACCTTTCCTAACATTCTTCCAAGAAAATGATAGTGCTTCAAGTAATCATTTGCCAAAATACCAGCCTATGTGTTAGACAGAAAAGAAGATCACATATGTGCTTGATGATTGTAAATAAGACCAACAACTGATTGGCCAAGTTGGTTCAGGGGAAAAATCCTGCCCCGCGAACCCTAAATGATGTCCCTCTGATTTTAGACGCACGCCCCTACCCCCTTCCCTCATGATCGCTCGACCAATGCAATCTGCTCAGAGATGCAACTAATTACAAGCCAATAGCCTATTTTATTGGTGGTCAGTTCACCGCGATTCCTTCCTTACAATACTTCTATTCCTTTATAGGGGGCAAAGGGACAAGGTGGTAATTTCAAATGAACTGCAGAACCAGCCATCAGCCCACACAAAGGATAGGAACTACCCAGGACTGAATAGACCCTATGCAAAAATGGCTGCCTTTAAATTATTCTTTTGTTCATAATAGCCCAACTAACCTCGTTTTTGAGACAAAAATTCTAAAGAATTTGTTATCCCGAACGACGTTAGTTGGGCTATTTTGAACATGAAGAAAAGAATAATTTAAAGGCAGCCATTTTTGCATAGGGTCTATAGAGGAAAACCATAAGCACTGAGGGCTATTTTGAGGAGGGTCACAAAGTGTCCCCTTTCATTTCTCCTACACTCAACATAAATTTTGTAACTAAGGTGTCCCCTTATCTTCATTCTTTAAGTTCAGGAAATCGTATGAACCCGAGTGCATTTCGTGATTAATAGGCCTACGACCATAAATCACAAAATGCACGAGCAAGTTCCTACGATTTTTTAATGATTATATATTCGACAAATTTACTCCATCGCTGTTTCCATAGCATCTTCCGTATTGCATTCTATAACCTATTTATGCAATCTTTATTGACCAATCGGAAATGAGATATATATGCCGATGAGTATATAATAAGTAAATTCAAACACTGAAGATAACACTAACGCGAAAACAACCCTAAAGCATACTGTACAGTTGTAAATTCTAGTTGGCGTTTAGAGTTAAAAGGACACTGTGATATTTATCAAGATTCTAATTAGCCTCTATCAAAAATACCATTATTCTCTTTGTTTGTCCCTCCAAAATCTTGCATAGGCATTGTTTTTTTTTTCTCATGGACTTATAGAGGTCCCAACGGGAAAATTGAAAGCAACGCCTATGGGTAGGGTCGTACCTCATGTTGAACACTATGTTTCATTGGCTGTGTAGTGCCGTACTTCCTATTGTTTTCTGTGCTAAATCCAATGTTCTATATATTGTTCTTTTGACCAATCCTGAAGCCCCTTCAATGAGGCACGACACGACCCAAAATTTTTTGGAGGGACAAACAAAGAGTATTATGGTATTTGTAACAGTGGCTAATTAGCTTCACTTCGGAACATACGCTTCAGAGCTAGTACGCAAAAAACCATCATAGCCTCCAACTCTGGGTTATCAGCAGTCCTGCATCGAACAACACTGTCCACGTAAATTCACCCCTTCCTTAAACAATTTTCAAAACTATCTTTTTCATTTTACACATAACTTAGATGCTAAGACGTCCAACTACACCGTGAAAGCGATGGGAATGCCAGCTGTTCTAGTGGAGGAACTATATTTGCACGTTGGTCAAGCCACATTTTCTTCTCCTTATATTATTGTTTGCATATATATTAACCTTAACGCGTGCAATCTCTTATTTTAAGGTCTTCATGTGACAAAGCCCAAGAAAAATGTCTATGGCAAAAGATAATTATTTTGCCAAGCCAAATTGAGTGTACCTGAGGGTTTGGGTACAACAGCCTCTCGTGGGTTGACTTGAAAAAGCCAATGTTAGGGTCGAAGCCAGCTTTGAGAAGTTGACTCAGGAACTCTCTGATGAACAGAAGTAACAAAAAGTTAATAGAGTACTTCCATTCAGTTCACACTTTTGGTCATGCATTTCGGCTGCATTATATCGAGATCTACATACGAATGACTGAAAAATGCAAGATAGATGCATGTGGCAAGGTGGCCAGAAGAAAAAAAAAACCATCAGGGATTATTCGAGCCACAGGCTCCACAAAAATACACGTACAAGGCTAGCTTGCTAACAATCACAATTTGGCGAGACTTTAAGAAAAATGCATCGAGGATTTCAAAAAAAGCAAAGCAACAACACAGGCAAAGAGGAAGAATCTAGGCCAAAGTAAAAATGAGCACAAAAGCGATTGCACATTCGCGGCATTAAGTTCTTTGATGAAATTTTTACGAACGTGACTTTTAACAGCAGAAGCATGCACTAAAGAGGTGGTTCGGCATTATATTTGTATTAAGAATGTACGACAGGATTCCCTGGCTATCTAAATATGTAAAAGAAACCTTTAGAGAAATTTCCTCGCATGTTAGCTTGACAATAAAAGGCGAAGCTACGACTTTACCACCAGAGCATAGACTTATAACTGCTGGAGGGACCAACTAAATTTCCAACACCATGCGAACGAAAGCGATTTATTGTGATTCTGAATTGATGTGAGTAAAGACGCATGGCAAGCTTGATGTGGGCTGAACATTGTCACAACAAATGCAAGCTTTAATTAAAGGACCTATGAAATTATACGCTACTTGGAGGCGATCAAACTGCGATTAACGAAACCGTGGGAATTGAAGAAAAGAAAACTAAAAGGCAAACTTAGGTTTATGAAAGAATGGTTTACCAAAGACTGAATGCAAATGCATGCAAAACTAAGCTACGCGAAGCAGGACATGACGTTCATAACTTACAGCAATCAAGAAAATTACTACTCTACGTGACTAACGTGAAACACACTAATTAACTCTCTAACAGCACTTATAAGCTCTTGTTCGAGAATAGTTAGTCGTCATTAGAGAGTTTAAGAACGACAACGGCTGTAGTAACGAAAACGTCACTTTAAAATATACCTTTGCCCTTTCTTGAGAATTTCGCGTTTAGTCCATCTTGTTCACGCTGTACCGAAAATGTGCAGAGCCTCATTCCTGGATTGGCACGAAAGGTTTTGGCGCAAAGATTAAAAAAAAAAAAAAAAAAAAGAAAGAAAGAAAGATTCATCGTTGCATGCCCACGTTGTCGTCAAGATCTTAAAATTCGGTTCTTTCAAGTTGATATTTTGCAGAGTACGACAAAGAAATGTACGCAAATGCATGCCGCACGTGCAGCCCGAGCTTGCATTTTTCTTTTCAAGCCAATAGGATAAGTGCATTTGTACGCAGTTGCCGCCAAAGCCGTCGTTGTTCCTTAAGCTCTCTAGTGCTCTAATTCTGACCAACCATTTAACTTGGTCCTGATCGTGCGACATATGTAACGATACCTAAAAATTCCGCCTCCATCGACACCTGCCTCTTCCAGACCTTGAGCGTTGATCATGCGGACTCGAAGCTTTTGTCTCAGGTTAGGAGCTGTTGAAGCCGAAAGCGATATTCACTGTTTATAAACAATTCTTTTGACATATAAATTTTGCCAACCACAAGACAACCTTTGTAGTCTCTGGTTGGCACATTTGGGACTTTAAGCAAGGACGAGGACGGCTACTAGAACGTTGTCTAAAAATATTATTTCCCGTTACTGTAATAATTTTGCGATTTCTCCACGTCGCTCGGCATGCAAAATGTAAGTCCACATTCCAAGAATAAAATTGACGAAAACGGCGTGGATATTTAGAGAAAAGTTAAAAAGTCATCGTCAGGTGATCGCGTCCTCAACACAACCTAAAATGTGATTATTTTACGTTGCAGTCAAGACGACAACGGCAAAGAAATGTATCAAAACGTAAAACGCACGTGCGGGGCGTGCAGAACTATTGTTTTGGCCAATTAAATCTATTGCTATGTGGTGTTCTCTAAGACATCATCGTCGTCCTTGCTTAAGGTCCCTATTAATACGGAGTTTAAGAGCTACGACGCGACGGTAACAAAAACGTCATTTAAAACTGCAAGTTCAGGCTAGTGATCTTTTCGTCATTATGTCGGTTTCTCTAACTTTTAAAAACTAGCGCAACTTTCCAGGAACTGAATTGGGAGGTGAGGTGTTGAAGCTACGAAAGAAAAATCATATTCGCTGCCTTGTGTTCACGCTCTCCGTAAAACTTGAGAATTGGTCATTTCGCGTCACAGATTTGCCGAAAACGTGAAGAGTGTGCAAAGCTATCGTTTTTGCTCATTAATATGCAAAATTTGTGACGTTTTCGTTGCCGTCGCGTCGTAGATCTTAAACTCCCTAACGACAATAGGTGACGTAACGGTGAGTATCAGTGTTTGACATGTCGCTTCTTTCTGGAGATTATGCGATTTCAGGGTTAGTCCACTTGCTGTAACGTAAAAGAAGGTGGAGAACGTTAGAAGTCTATTCTAAGTTTTAAAAGGACACGACCAGCGTGATTGCGTGCAGTCGGACCGGGACTTACTATTTTATACGGCTTCCGTTACGTGATTTTTTGTTCTGGCTCAACCCCTTTGGCACGTAACGAGCGGAGCAGCGTGCTCAATACAGACCACTTGTACTTGTACTTGTTCTTATTAGAGGGTCATTAATTTTGGTTTGGGTTTTCGAAACAGAAATAAAACACATTTCGGATTCACTTTGGAGAAAAGCCGAGTAAACCAGGGAATCGTATTGAATTTTATTAGCTGCTGGCATCACCTTTATCCTCAGTTAGCTGATCAAATGCATCTCGGTATATGTAGTTTCGATTGACTGTAACGTCGATAGCTGGTCCCATCATGAAATTATGAAGTTCTCCTTGTGAGTCCACACGATTCTTGGCTATTATTCTCTGGAGAAGCTAAGAAAGCAAAAGCTTGGTTAGATCAATACAAGGTTCGCATAAAACTCTTTTCTCCTCAGAAAAAGACTCCCGTATTTTTTTCCCTCAATATTTGTTACACACTGTAGAACTTAAGTATAATTACATAGGTGATTATTGAAATTCTTTGCGCTGATTGGTTGCACGCGAGGTGATTATCACGCGATAAGGTGATAAGGTGATTAGGTGATTATTATGCGATAATCACCTAAGCGGTTTTTTTTTTTCAAAATGGCGGCGAGCCGTTTTGTCGAGGTGACAGACGAAGAAAATTAATATTTTTAAAATAACCATTTCGGAGTCGCTGTTTGCCTCGGTTTCAAAGCGAGTCCTGGTGCACAACCATTCAAATGGAAATGAATGGTGTATTTTCATGCAAATCAAACTCATTATCATTTGAATGGTTTAGCACCAAGACGCGTTGTGAACCAGAGGCAAACAGCAACTCGGAAATGGCCTATTATACTGAAACAATGGGCTCTTTGCATGATACTGCCACATGGTACAAAATTCGCGACACTGGATGCCAAAAGGTATGCAACAGCCTCCAAAACAAAGCGATTTCAACCAGCCAGGGGTGACTTTTCTTTGTTTTGGATGTCCCAGTGCCTAGCTTGTCACCCAGCAGGCAGAATTTATACCATGTGACAGTTTCATGCAAAGGGCCCATTATTCATCTCCGGTTCGGTGAATGTCGGTGAATAAAAACCTCGACTTCGTCTCGGTTTTTTATTCACTGATATTCACCTCGCGTTCGGCGGATGGTTGTTCAATGGAAGAAATGGTGTAATGGTTAGCATGCAGAACCCCCGACCCAAGGTCACTGGTTCGAGGCCTCGGCTAGCTCAGTTATTTTGCTCCATTTTGTCTCTCTTCACATCGGTGTATAAATGAGTCCCCCCGGGGATGTAATAGTGGGGATAACCCTGCCATGGAATACCGTCCCGTCCAAGGGGGAGTCGCGTTCAGAGTCATGCTACATGTACTGGGATCCGAGATAAGTTCCGGCAGTGTGATCCAAAGCGTTCCGTGTTCATTTCTTTCATAAATGTATGAACGTATAATCGGAAAAAGACCCGGGCAAAGAGTTTCCGGTGCAGGATTTGTACGCTGCTGTTCCAAAAATTGCTATTTTTGGGTTATCAGTGATTGCAAGTCATCTTTTAGCATGCCAAAAACACAGTGAAAGAGCCTGCTTCAATACGACTGTGATAATGAACTAACCTTGACTCTGTCTTTAAAGCGAACAACAAAAGGTACATGTTTCAAAATAGCCATGTTCCTGGATGTAGTGGATGACATCCCCGCTTCTATTACACCATCTGCTGTGTCTAGGTACAAACAGACCAAAGGGTTAACACACAAAAAAAGGAATATGTTCTTCATGCTCCAACATATTACTAAGACTGAAAGGGGGTCAAAATCATTGACCAGAACCAAGGACATCAAAAGAAAATTAATTAAAGGAAGCCATCAAGATGAGGAACCATTGTCCAGTTTGAAATTTAGATAGAATGTAGCGAACACAAATGACAAAACAGAGCTCCTTTGTGTGATTCAGTTGTAAGCTTTGATCTCGGAATATTGTAAGATTGAGATTACATTTTTGATACATCAATTTATAGCTATGTACTATTGTTCGCACCAGACGTTTGTTTCGTTTTATTTATTTCCATTTTTAAACGTTTCTGACTAAATTTTTGCACAGAAGTGCTAGGTGAAAGGTCCCCGTAATGTTGTCACTTTGGGCGAGACCACCACAAGAAAGCTTACGTTTTTCAAAACATAAATGAAACACAGGTTTGACTCGCGGTCGCCAATCTTCGAAACAGCCTATTTGAACCAGACAGGTTGTATTGGGTTTACTAAGGACCTTTTCATTTGACAGAACTGGGTATTTGGAAGGACAAACTCAACATGACCTTCAAATTAACACATTTCAGTCGAGGATGATATATACTCCTCCAGAGGAATGCGAGGGATTAACATGCATGTGTTCCTTCAAATTGTTGCATTTACTTTGCAAACTGACAGGTCTGACCGGCCAGTTCTCACAAAAGGAAAGCCTCGCACTAAGATCGTCTCGAGTCCATTCTAGTTGTGTTGTGGTATTACAGTGTATCCAAAAGACGAGATCGTAAATAGAAATGTGACCAGCTGGCAAATGTCACCTACCTTCTTGGTTCAGAAATCCATCAATACGCATCTGTTTAAGCAAATCAAAGAAAAGAAACCTTAGCTTAGCTATACGTTTGTTCAAAACGATGTGCATCGGTATGGAATTCAGCGTTGGTGCAGTGGTAACTACTCGCCTTCCACCAATGTGTCACGTGTTCAATTGCCTACTTACGTCCAGAAAAGCAAATCATGAGATGCAGGCCCAATTTTGATAGAGTGGTTTTTTTAATTGAGAGTCGAAAGTAATTAGCGAATTGCATTACTTCACTCAGTGATTGGTTCAAAGTTCTCGCGCCACTTTTTCAACCAATCACAATTAAGTGAAATCAAAACCAATCGTGGCTCGCGCGTGCACATTTTCCCGCGGTTTGTGTCGGCTACGTGTAATTACTTCGAGTTTTGATTGGTTTACTGGATTGTCTCCGTTCTTTTTGATTGGCCAAAGTAATTACTTTGGTTTTGGTTTTACGACACTCGATTGACACTCGCTCTATCAAACACGAATTGCACTCTTAAGGACGGTGCCTGTTCATTCAAAAGGTTTTTTTTGCGCGGTGTAAGAAAATCCGGGAAAAGCGGATCCAAAAAGAAAATCGAGGGCAACCACGCATTTTTCAAAGGTAATTCAACAATATTTGTAAAAAGCTTCAAAATACTAAACAGTGCATGACGTTCTTTTCCAAACGGAGACCCAATTATCTCTGAAAAATGCATTACCTGTGTGGGATCTATACCGACTTTATGCGAGAGCCAGTGGCCTTCAGCACAGAATTGTCGCCTGGAGTCTCGTGAGTGAAGCTGACGAACGAGACTTGTCACATCCTGTGAGAAGTTAAGTTGAAATACAATCATTTAATTCTATAATAACAAAAGTAAGGTCATTTTCAAACTTCTTTTGGAGTACAAGTTCAGGCGCAACGTTCGGTGACAGACTTAATCAGTGCTTCCACGGTTGGACTGGAAAGTGCATGCCATAGAGGCAACTTGCATTTAAAAAGCTTTCCCGTACCAGCCTCGACTCCATGCTCGTTCCCAGTCAACCACAACAACACAATAAGGTCTATTGGTACAACTTTTTATCTGAATGAAAACAACTTTTCGACTATCACTCGATTTTTTAAGGAGGCTGGAATGAGCTTGGAAATGGATTGTCGTGAAACTCGCGCTGGAAAAGAACCCTAACCACACTGCGTAGACATATAAGTTTGATCTAACTGAAGAGGAAAACCAAAAAACACGAGCGATCCTGGATGTAAACAGCTAACAACAAAAGCTTAAGATATTTGTAAATGATAATAAAAAAAATTATAAATAAATAAAAAAATCGACGGAATGAAATTTAATAAAGTTCATGGTTCATGTTGATTTCCCTGATAGTCACTCAAAGACAATAAAGTCTTAAAAGGGAGAAGCGGTCCTCGCACACAACGGGACAATTTAAGCAATTGTCCCTAATAGACACGTAAAAAATTCACGCGGCTTCAATTAACGGGATTCGAACCCATGACCTCTGCAATCGAGGCACAATGCTCTACAAGCTGAGCTACGAAGCCACTCAGTTCGGAGCAGGTCAGTTTGAATCCCGTTGAAGCCACCTGAATTTTTCAGGTCTTTGTAAGACACAATAGACCATTTTCGAGTTCTCACGGCTGGACTGGATCTAGCATGAAATGGAGGCTAATGCGGTCAAATCTTTTCAAATGCAGATTAATTTGGCCACATTAGCCTCCATTCCATGCTAGATCCAGTCCAGCTGTGAGAATTCGAAAATGGTCTATTGCTTGGAAAACCTTAAATAACAATGACCACAACCAGGTTTTCTGAGCCTGCGAGACTGAGCACCACCAGCAAACCATTGTTTTAACGAAAACCGCTGGTCAGCAACCTGGTTCTGGTCATTGCTGTCTAAGGTCTTCCCTATTGCTTAAACACGAAGACGCACTATAAAAGGCCTGGTGCCTTAGGCTCGCGCAAATGATTTACCAATCAACCGTGGATGTAACCAAGCTCGGTGATAATTTGTGCAATAAAAAGGCCCCTTACGACAATGTGTCCGTAATATGTCATAAAATGTTTTATTATATCTCTCAGATAGTATGCGCGCTGTGATTGGCTAAATTAGCGGGCCTTTTCTACAGTACGGCCCGCTGTACACCTCGCTAAATTTAAAATTTCGATAAAACATTATCTAGCAAGTTTTTCACGTCATAAATTCTGTTATTATATGTAAACTTGTAAAAGTGTTTGAATCGGCTTGCAAGCAACTATTTCAAACAGCCAAGAAGATTCAGTTTTTCGGAGTTGACACGGTATTCTTTGAGGCAGTTGAACCTTCCGCTTGACTTCGACTAGTTTCCTTGCCCGCGCGCCGGATTAACCTCAGGGATATAATAAATAAATATCTGACTAACCACGTTTTCTCGGCCCGTAATGTAAGTTACGGATCCTCGTTTTTTCCTCGCTGATTTATGGCCCAAGCGCGAAAAATCAACGGGAAAAAGCTCGGTCCGTAACTTACAGTACGGAACTCGAACTCGTTGTCTTTTTAATCACCAGTCCTATTTTCTTGGGAGGCGCAGTGGTCTCATGGTTAGTGTTCTCGACTCCGGATCGAGTGGTCTAGGGTCA
Organism: Montipora capricornis; assembly: GCF_036669925.1. Lineage (NCBI taxonomy): Eukaryota > Metazoa > Cnidaria > Anthozoa > Scleractinia > Acroporidae > Montipora > Montipora capricornis. Next base: position 41,294,302 of record NC_090893.1, read on the forward strand.
GGTCCTGGCCGGGGACATTGTGTAGCGTTCTTAGGCAAGACACTTTACTCCCACGGTGCCTCTCTCCACCCAGGTGTATAAATGGGTACCGGCGAAATGCTGGGGGTAACCCTGCGATGGACTGGCATCCCATCCAGGGGGGAGTAAAAATACTCTTAGCTGCTTCATGCCACAGGAACCGGGATAAGCTCCGGCTCTGATGGGCCACTTAACTCGTAAACAGACTTTTACCTATTTTTCTCAGGCTAGAAATAAGTTCTAGGCTTCTGTCTTTGTGTTGCTGTTTGTTGATCACCATTTTGGATAATTTCATCAGTTGTGCTTGAATCAATTCGAACAAAAGCAGAGCGTCAAGCCACCTCTTTTATAGTGCGTCTTCGTGTTTAAATTGTCCAGAAAAGTGCAACGAGGACCACCTCTCCCTTTCATCTATAACCCGCACTTCAGATATACACATTTATGTCAAACCTTTAAGAGTTTAATCCACTTTTGTTTGGGATAAAACTCGTCCTTTTGTAGCATTGCCGATTTGGCTCCAACACTTTTCATGGCGGCCAGATATTGTCCCGTAAACGTTGGACTTGTTTCGGGGTAAATAATCTGGATTATTCCAATGGCGACATTGCATAGCACTGAAGACATTCGCTCCATTTCACTGAGAGAGAAGGGCAAAAAGGAATTCCTTTGCCCTGGAGAGAAAGCAAATATATTCAGTTACTAAAATGATGTATGTGTAGAAGGAATTACTCGCCCATAGGCGAAAAAACCCAAGAGAAAAGGAAAGGAAAGGAACTTTATTCAAGTGTCTAGTCGTTCTAGCGCTGGAGCACTAATTGGGGACACTGTAAACTGAAATTAACAATTAACGCAGATCAAGTCAAATGTTGGTTTTTGAGGAGAGGGGAAACCGGAGTATCTGGAGAAAACCTCTCGGTGCAGAGTAGAGAACCAAGAAACTCAACCCACATATGACACCGGATGTGGGAATCGAACCCGGGCCACATTGGTGGGAGGCGAGTGCTCTCGAGACTGCGCCATCCGTGCACCCCCAATGTGCTTCAGATAAGCGTTCATCGCCTTTCAATTGCTAGTTTTGAACTTCTTCCTGTAAGATACCCCACACAATATGTCCAGGCCCCAGTTGGTCGAAGGGTAGATAGCGCTATCCACTGGATTAATCACCATCCACTGGATAACTCAATTGGTTTTGATAGAGTTTATCCGCTGGAGAATGATTTATCCAGTGGATATCGTTATCCACCTTTTGAACAACCGAGGCCTGAAATACAAGTAATCACATGCAAGCGGATTTCTATAAGCGTCACGAAGTGTCCCCTTGCTCTTCTCCCCAACTTCAATATCACCCGTGTCCATTCTCGTCACCAGAGCCTCGGATCGATCCAAGGCTCTGTGAAACTCTATGAAGGAGAAAATGCGCCGTAGGGTTCTTTTATCCAAAACTTGGCTATTTGAACCTTACGGCGCCTGCTCACTCATCGTGCTACCATGAATGCACCAATTAGAGACGCTGTTGAATGTTCATCACGAAAAACAATGAGAAGACACTTTTGTTTCAGGGTTCCCCAGAGCTCTTCTCTTCCTCAGTCAAGAGAAGACCTATGGGGTCCAGATTGACTTCCATGGGTAGTCATTTCTCATTGAAGACTTGTCATTAGCTAAAAAGGTCTGGTTTCGCGGAAAAATTAATCTAAAAACAACTCGGTCTGTTAAAATACAATGAAATGTACGCTCCTAGTCATCGCCATCATCATCGTCATTATTTTATTTTAAAAGGAGTCTTCATTTACTAAAAAACTACAATTCTCGACAAAATTGTTGACAAATTGATCTTTTTAACCCCCTATTCCGTCATTTTTAACTCTTTCGCCCCTGCTAGGTTACCCAATTCGCCCTCCTTCCCCCAAACAAGGTTGTGTCGTAATTCCTGTGATCTTTGGGGCTACAAACAGGCAACATAAAAACTGCTGCACAGACATAATGTGTCAACACATTTGACGCTGATTGTAGTTGCAATGAAGAGAACCTATACATGAGAGAGCCTATGCTTTACCTTCTTCTCCATAGAACTCGTTGTCGTGAACAGAAAATAGCGCGTTGCTCAACAAGGAAGACAATAAAGACAGTAATGGAGTGATGAGTTCAGCTTCTTGGGTCGAGAGATTGGTCCCACGGGATATCAGATCTATTAAGGCGATTTGTTTCCTGTAGAGCGAACATTGAATTACATGTATGTTTGTCTTCTTCAGGTAAGTCACCAAATTTTCTTTAAGACCTGGAAGATGTATTCAACTCAATATCGTTGCTTTGTAATGATGAAAGCGAAGGTCCTAAAATTTAATTGACCACAGACGTGACCTCAAGCACTCAAATTTAAAATTGTCTCTACGATTTATGGCTTCAACTGCGTTGAGGAGGGAAGATATCGTTGACGTGACCAATTGTCATTAATGTACCAACCAGAAATTCGTTGGCTTCTTTTGTTCCTGTGGTTGACAAATTTGAATAATAAAAGCGATGTTTGTGACAGATATCTTCCCTACGGGGATTTTAAGATCTACGACGCCGAGGTGGACGAAAACATAATCTCAAAATAGAACTTTGCAATACTGTACGTTTTTTTTTCCGATTATTCCATGTTGTTCATGTCCTGCAACGTGGGCGAAGTATCTTATAAAATATATATTGGTACAAGTGGTTTCAGAATAAAAATAGAGAAAGTCGTCAAAACCTCAAATTTGGTGATTTCACATCGTTGTTCTAGAGAGTACCACACGAACTTGTGCTAAAATGCGTGCCGCACGTGCAGCACGATTATTTTTCCTGTTTTAAGCAATGATATTGTTGCTTTGTGGCATTCTCGATGACGAATGCGTCGTAGATCTTAAAGGTCCCTATTAAAAGCATGAAACCATGGCGGCTACGGCAAAGTCGTTATACAAACTATAAATTGGTTTAAGAGAAACATGTTTTTAGCGTATTTGTTTCCAATACTCTGAAAAACAACAACGTGAAATTACTACATTAAAGAAGCTGACGAAAACAAGAGCGTGCAATTTTGAATTGTTAATTTCTTATCTTTGCTAAAGTCGTTCGTACAGTACTATGCTAGTTAGAGGATAGTTCGACTACATTGTGTAACTTGAAAACGACTGAACAATGTGAAAAGAAAACCTTACGATAGCACAAACGTTCTTGTCAGCTGAGTTTGTCGCTGTTGTTGTGCTTAAAGCACAGGTAAGCCAGGCTCACTGTGTACTGTGTTTGCCACATCGGTAAATATAGAGAACATATAAGGCGACGTTTAGGTCTGGAAATTTGCGGCCAGAAAGCGTTGACCTCGCAAAGTGTCCAATTCAAAATGGCACTGAACTCGGGACGCCTGGTGATGAGTATAGTAAGTCCCCCTGGAGGGAGGGCAGTCCCAGATTGCTCAGCGAGTTTTGTTTTTAGCAATTTGGGACTCCCCTCCCTCCAGAACATATTATACTCGTCACCATGAGTCCAGAGTTCATTGCCATTTTGAATTGGACACTGCGAGAACAACGCTTTCTCGCCGCCATTTTCGCAGGTTAACTTACAACTTTTACGGAGTCTGGTGGCTTCGTGTTGCTACCTGGAAATGCTTCAGTGGATTTAAGGTTTAGAGAAATTCATGTTCCACGAGCCAGGAGTGTTTATTTAGCGACTGGATTCGATTTTCACGAAAAAAATCGTGCTTGTTTTGGGTCGATCGGAGTCCCTACGCTGGCTTCCGTCTCCTACCTTGTCACTATACTATGAAGGAAGGTGAACGGGGACAATTTTTCCCAAAACTTCGTGTACGTATTAAAGACAACAACAGCTCACCACATGGTAAGTCTCATCGATTTTTATCTCCATTTTCTTGCAAATTTCTAGACCTAAACTTCGCCTTATATGTTCTCTATATTTACCTATGTGGCACACACAGTGAGCCTGGGTTACCTGTGGTGTGATGAACTAAGGATAACTCACCCTGTGTTCGTGAATACAGTAACAAACTGGACATTGCGCCAAAGTTCTCGTACAAAAACTGGATTCAAAGCTAAAGTGTACAGAACCCTGTAAAATTAAAAAGGAAGCTATCTTATTTTCTATGTGTTACATCTCTAAGCATGTACTTATTATAAACCCAGTTTCGCTTATAAACACAGTGAATAGGCCATTTCGAAGTTCATGTGTCTCCTCTTCAAAGCGAATCTGAAGCCTGGTTCGCACTTGTGCGACAAGCACAAGCAGTCAAGCATAAGCATAAGAAAAATCGTGTGGGGACGGGCGTAAAATAGGCAAAAACACAAGCACAAGAAAAGGAAAAGTACGCTTATCTCAAGCTTGTGTTTATTTCACAATTGGGAACCGGCGTGAGTTAAGCATAAGCTTAAACACGACGATTCGCGCGCCATTTTGAATCTTACTGGTTCTTCTCCGACGTTACTATGATTGCGTCTGCCAAATTTTCCTCGGCTTGTTTCACTGTGTGAACGTCGCTAAACTCATGTTTGTGTTCACGCTTGTGCTTATCGCACAAGTGGGAACCGGACTTAAGTGTGAAGTTTTTCTTACATGTATGAAAATTAGTTTTCATTCACATGTAAAGTAGAACTAATTACTATCACAAAAACTTCGCACGGCTTAGACTCGCTTTGAAGAGGAGGCAGACATGAACTAGGAAATGGCCTATTCATGTGACAACACCCCGATAAGTTTCAATGGTCAAAATTTGTGGTAATATGCAAGTTAAACACATATGGCAAACCTGGTCTTGTGTATCGGCAATCTGCTCTCTGACATCAAGAAATGACAAATGTTGCAAAGAGCTGTTATGACTTCTGACTCAGGGATCATTTGTGGCCTGAAATATTAGCCAGGTAAGAAATAAATGCTCAAATGGTAACTGAAGACCAACAAATAACCACAGGTCACAAATTAAGAATACTAATGTATCAAATCATGTAGATACCATTTAAACTATTCCTGAGTATCTACAAAGGTCGTTTATGATTGTTGATGTAGAGTTACCTCATCAAAAGCGATTCCAAAGTTTTGACATGTTCTTTAGAATCAATAACATCCAAGCATTTTTCCTTCAGTTTTTCTAAGGCAGGCTGCGGAAAAGCGAATACAAATTGTGGTCAGTTGAAGTGCGGTAACTCACCGTAACTGACTCGATATTACTGCGGCAAATTCTGGCATTGGTAATCCTAGCTCTGGCAATTCAAACGCTCGAATTAAAAAAAAAATTACGACAGACTACGTTCCTAAGTCTTTGCAAACACTGTCAGTGGATCCTTTAACAGCACATAAAGATTCGGAAACTGAAAGATGCTATATGTCGGCAAGAAAGGCCAACGCAAATTATCTCCTTCAACTGAGTGATAGAGCATGAAATTTAAACTAGTTATCGGAAGTTTATAGGTTTGAATCCTGTCAGGACAACTCGGATTTTCATCCGCGTTTTAAAATACCCGAGTCATCACTACATCATACACTTACACCAGCCTGGAGGGAATCTGTTTCCATTTCTGAATCACTGTCGCTGTCTTCACCATCAGAATTTACAGAAACTAGTATCACAAGATGAATAAAAGCAAACTGATAGTAAATTAATCATAGATAATACTTGACAAAAGGAGTCTTAAAGGGGCACTGTCATGCTTAATTCGCTGTTTTTAGGTCAAAAATGGGTAAACATCTAAATTAGCACTTCAGCTCACAAGTACAACATTCCTGACAACTCAATAGCAAGATATGAAACACCTTCAAATTAACAAACTTCGAAAATGATATATTATATTCTGATGACTCTGATAAGTGCGCAGCGGTTGCTCAGTTGGCCGGACCAACACTCAGGGTGTTTAAATAACTAAAGAGAAAGCACTGCCTTTGTAACTAAATCTGCAAATGGTTAGACTTCCAAGTCTTCTCGGATAAGGACGATAAGCCGGAGGTCTTGTTTCCCAGCCTTTGTTCATTAGGGAGCTTAACCCTTTCACTCCTGTGGGGTTCCCCATTGACGAGTAAAATCGTCTGGCGTTAGACAGAGTAAAAACTATAAGTGTCACTCTTGTGAGTGAAAGGGTTAGGCACGCGCATTTTTGAGATGCGGAAGGCAACTAGAAGAGAACATTTCGCGTGCCAGGACAGCGGACCGGTGTCTCCAAAATTCTTAAACTAATTGTGCCTAAAAGAGAAACGATACTTGGCAATGTAAATGTGGTTGTGTGAAGACAAGTTAAAAGGGAAAACAGCTCACTTCCGGTTTCCGTCCGCGTCTTAAAAACGCGCGTGTTTAAGTTCCCTAACTCTGTGGTTTGCCCAAGATCCCACACACTATTCGAAAAGAGTAGGGCACAGAGTTCCCGGTGTTCTGGTCTGACCTTTTCAGCATGTGGTCGGCTTGGCAGGATTACTTTGAACGGCTTCTGTGTGAATGAGACCGTGCCGCAATTGTGTAAAACAGCCAGAAGTCAGGCTACTTAATATGCAAGTGTTGGAGTCTCACCACCCAACCAACCAGAAGAATGCGAGGGATTATCATGCCAGCGTTCCTTCAAGCTGTTGCAATTTCCTTGCAAACTGACTGGTCTGGCCGGCCAGTTCTGACAAAAGGAAAGCGCCCTAAGACATTTAGTCTCAACGAGAGGCCAAATAGAAACCAAATGGCATCCCGTAAACGTAATGGTTTCTTTAGGTATTAGTCTACGATCTGGCAGTCTGATGCTTTCCTTTTCTTTACCCTACGAAACATATCAACGCCAGTCACCTGGATGTGGCAACTGCATTAACAGGATCTGCAGCACTTGTATGTAGGTCTTAAGAACAACAAGATCAGACGATGGACCTGGAGAAAGAAAAGAACCGCAAAGAAGTCACATCATCGTTTGTCCATAGTTAAGCCATCTTTAAAGTTGGTTGAACTAAAACGAAGTCAGCATGGTTTGGGCATCATCCAGTTAGTACCTTGGAACGTAGAGGCTTCAAATAAAATAGTGTACTCTTCCAGACTTTCAGTTTACTTAATCATCAAGTATCCTCTCTACCAGTACAATGTATCTTAAATAGTTGCACTATTTATGGGGAAAAAAAGCTACTCCTGTAAATCAATAAATGATTCTCAATAAATTTGCAAGGACTCCCAAGTGTTTTCGCGAAAAGAAAAATTAATCACTTATAAATAACCTATCGAGCTTCCTGAGAGATAATACGCCCTTGTCCTGAGACGCTGCAATAACCACAACCGCTTCAGGTTTTGCAAAACTGACAAAAGAGCTGGAGCAGGAGTGACGCAGTGGTGAGAGCACTCGCCTCCCACCAATGTGGCTCCAGTTCGATTCCCGGTCCCGATGTCATATGTGGGTTGAGTTTATTATTGGTTCTCTCCTTGCTCCGAGAGGTTTTTCTCCGTGTACTCCGGTTTTCCCCTCTCCTCAAAAACCAACTCTGCCAAATTTCAATTCGATCCGGAATGCACAGGCACATGTTGAAACAAGCTCCTGAGCGCTCTTAAGGTGTTCCGTGGGTAAACAAACAAATTCCAACAAATTCCAATTCCAAATATGGAATTTGTTAGTTTCCTACACCGAGCCAGCCCGAGGTTATCCAAGCCATACATCCTTCAGCGCGAAGAAGTTACTATTCCTCCATCACCCGATACATTACCTAAGTGTTTATCGACAAATGCCAACACGCCAAACAGCAGCCAAGGAGATGGAGTCAGTCTGCCGTTGCTGTCCCCTGAACTCCCACCTCTTAACAACATCAGGAGGGTATCCAATAAGCAATCAAACGGAAACTGCGCCGATGGTTCCGCTAAAGAAGGTAGCAGAAAGCACGTAATCTGTTCTGTCATTTCAGGACATAGTATGTCTGATATCAGTGCGAGTAAGACCTCATGTCTGAAAAGCAAAACAATTTAAAATAAGGAAAAATGTAATTAATTATAAGTGATTATCGTTAAATGGCCAGAACGCTTTTTCAATTGGGTGTAGAAATAAATTTCGAGCTTGATTTGGCTTCTGATTAATTCACTTTATAGACTGCGGGTGACTGGCTGAAAAAAAATCACTTTCTTAGCCAATCAGAAGCTTAAAACAAACCACCTTAACTTACAATGTCCTGTGCTAAGCGTCAGAGTGCATGCAATTATGTACAGTACTTTGAGTTGTGATTGGGTAATATAATTATTACACGTGTCTGTTGTGATTGATTACTTGAAAAAAAGAAGGATACCGCTCAAAGTAAGCAATGCAATCGCTCATTTGAAGTTTTCTTAAGAAAAGAAAGTTGTGGCTTTATTAAAGGCGAAATTCCACCAAGCCTTAGCATTTGTACATGCAGTGAGCATTTCCGTGGGGCAAAATGCAAGATTTGGGATGCTTTGACGACACAAAAAAATAGGGCGAAAGAATTAATAAAAAGGGGGGAGGGGAAGGGAAACATGAATTAACTACTTCTGGAACAATGGCTATACTGTCTGCACGCAAAGGAACAGAGCATACATACCTTTGATTCACATGCAACATGTTTTCTCCTTCCATGCTCATCTGAGTGCTAAGCTGTAGAGGGCTCATCACCAGGTCTCTAATGGCAGCAGCCAGGGGAGTTGGAGGAACAGAAGACTGTTCAAGGCTTGAGGGCACACGGGCATTCAACAGAGCTCGCAAATACCTGAAATATCCTGACATACACATAATTGCACATGCAGAAGTTATCGCAGCTCACGTAACGTTAATAAAATAATCTTTATATTCTCCATTCTGTACTTCAAATATCATGTCTACCCTACATAAACTTGACGTCTTTAATACAATTACTGTATCATAGGCATTATGAATCCTTATATAGAATGCCGAGAGGTTGAATTACATAAAGAGGAAACAACGGTTAAAGGATTGTACTTCTTTTGTACAGCAGTATTTCAGAGCCTACTGTGGCACTATCCTTTTTACCTCTGTCAGCTCTACATACACCGTTTACAAATGAAGAAAAGTTTGTGGTTCATTAGATGCTTGATGATTTTGCACGAGGTATTTACATAGATCTATATCTACATGTACGTCCACTCAGAAACTACACTGAGTATGTGTCCCCTGAAAGGCCCACGTTCAACTGACAGGCATTGCGTGCCGTGGAACAATTTTCATATATGAAAATCCCACCAAAGCTGAAATCCATGCAATCATATTGCCAGGATAAGCAATGCGAATTTCCATCACAAATTAAAACAAACGGTCGAAAAGCCTATTGGTTGAAGGTGGGCATTTAAATTACAAGCCTTCAGCACATGCTCACCATTTCTGGTCAAATGCACAGTTACCATAGCTGCATCTTTTCTATTTCCAGTTGGATCAGCAGGATTGTAAAATGAATCATGACTGGTAAACACTTCTAACATTCGCAGCTGTATAGCAACTGGTTTGGAATCATTTAACGAGGACTCTAAGGATCTATGAAAACAGTAAAATTGACAAACACTTGGAAATTCATTTCAAAATGCATTTAGCTCATATACAGTAACATTCCCCTATACTCTAAAGATATAGTACACATTGTAAGTTGCGACACAATTCTTGAGATATTGAAGGTACATGTACTCAGCTGGATTATTATTAACGTATTTATTCAATTAAGCGCCCAGGGCGCTTATTTAATTTTTGGACTTTCGGGTGGGCGCTTATTTGAGGCTGGGTGCTTATTAAATTTCACCATTTTCAGTTAGTAAAAAGTTTCTTTTGTAACAAAACAAGACAAAATATTAAAGCATATAAATTGTAACTGTTCATTGTTCGGTTTACGTATGCCCAGGACTAATAACTCCTTGTTTGGTCTTCGCAGAGATCTCTTTAGCTATAATCGTAATTCTCAATCACTCAGCTCCATAAGTGAGCTTTCTGCTGCTGCTTCCTCGACATCAACAGCGTAACGTCAGCAAATGGGTCAGTTGCGCGACAAGTTGTTAGGGCTTACTGGTGTATGCCAGGTGATCTTGTCCTTGGGGGTGGGCGCTTATTCGAGGCTGGTCGCTTATTCGATGTCTAAACCAGCCAGACTTAGTATTTTACTCTGTCTAATGCCAGATGATTTTACTCATCAATGGGGAATCCCTGGGAGTCAATGTGCTAATCGAATAAATACAGTATGTCTGTTTAATAATGAGATGCTCAAATTGTACATCCATTCATTAGAAGTCCATATTTCAAGAGGCAAGGCGCGAAGATCAATAATTTTGAATGACTACACATGTACTCAAAAACTACGGCGTACATGTATGCAACACTCACAGCTGTACAGCAACTGGTTTGGAATTGTTTAATGAAGATTCAAAGGATCTACAGTATGACAAATTGCCATAAACTATTGGAATTCCATATGCATTAGGTACCCAGCTCATATACAGTAAGATTCCCCTATACTCTTTTGTGACACAAACCCTAAGATATTGAAGATCTATATAGTCAGCTGGATTATTATTATGTCTATTACTAGCAGGGTTCGTGCTGGATTTTGTCTATAAAATTCCAGGAGTAGGCTGTATTCAAGGAGTTTTCAAGAACCAGAAATTGAATCTTCAAGGAGTTCTTCTAAGAAGATTTCTATGCCATACAAAGTGTTTCAGTGTTTTCTTTGCTATGGTAACTGTACATTTTAATTTTTGGTTTTATGTTTCCCATAAAAGTCAATTTTGGCCTCAATTTTTGAAATGTCTCTTTACCTACTGTAGCAGGGTGCAATCTCAACAATTTTCACCCAAACAAAATTCAAGGAGTTTCCAAGCAGTTTTCCACAAAACCATTCTTTTCAAGGGCTCTTCAAGCACCCTTGAAGTCCAAAATTAAATTCCAGGGCTTTTCAAGCCCATATTTCGAGGACAAGGCTCAAAGATCAAGAATTTTGAATCATGAGTCAGGTTAACAGCCTCTACATCCACTCAAAAGTGGAAAGCACGGTGGCCTCGTGGTTAGTGCGCTCGACTCCGGATCGAGTGGTCCGGGTTCGGGGCCTGGCCGGGGACATTGTGTTGTGTTCTTGGGCAAGACACTTTCCTCTCACTGTGCCTCTCTCCACCCAGGTGTATCAATGGGTACCGGCGTAATGATGGGGGTAACCCTGCGATGGACTAGCATCCCATCCAGGGGGTAGTATAAATACTCCTAGTCCCTTCATGCTATGGAAACCGGAGGTTAGAGCCGGCCTGATGGGCCTTCCTAGGCTCGTAACAGAGACTTTACCTTTAGCATCCACTCAAAAACTACAGCATACATGTACATGTATACCCCCCTTAAAAGAAAATTAAAAGGTGAAAACACCAATAAATTGAGAATCCAAAATCAATCATGGAAGAATGAAAATCAGAAATTAAAATTGAAAATGGAAAATACAACTCAAAAGTAGAAAACTAAGAGTTGAAAATTGAGACTCCTGAGATCAGAGATTGGTAAGGACTGGGTCAAAGGAACTGACACCACTTTTTAATGCTTCCCGGAGAGAGGTTTTATGGTAAAAAAAAAATTCTTGAAGGAAGAACAAAAAAAAAAAAGTCAGATTAAAAACTACAGAACTATCAAATTTTGGAAGACTAAAATAATTTGCTCGAAATACATGTAAGTAATTATTTACAATGAACAAAAGAGGGGGTCATGGCCTGTACCTGCTACAAATCAACAAAAGGCATTTGATCTGGTGAAGCCAGCTTGTATGATCTTCTATTTGCAACTGAAGTACAATGTTACGGTTCTTGAGTAGGAACTGACACATCCAAATCTTTAAAAGAGGTTCACAAATTAAAAGAAATACAAATAAATAGTTTTTATACACCTTATTCCAAAATGGTCACCATTTTAGCATTCTTTTGTTTCCTTGCAAATCTAAAATGGTGGCCATTTTGGAACAAGGTGTATTCTCATCATCATGGTTGCTTAATTAATAGTAGAACAGTAATGATAATAGCAATAATAGTAATCATCATCATTATCATCATTTGGTACCTTTATTAATAATAAGCAATAATAATAATAATAATAATAATAATAATAATAATAATAATAATTATAATCATAAGTCAGTAGAAAGTCATTCACGTACTGTACATTATTGTTACCATTACTAGCACACTGCCATGCAGTACAAGTTTTGTCACAACATTACACTTTTGTATGAATTGTACATACAATAATCCAATGTAATAATACAAACAAAAGTATTTTGTTACCAGTCTCTCTGTGTCTTTTGAGTGGGAATAAAAGAAGAGAAGACTTCTCAGCAGATTTCTAACATCAGAACTTGATGCTACAATAGATTTGGTCTTTTCTATTGCATGGATTGTTTCATCAAACGATTGTCTCTGAAGGTCATACTATAACAAGAATGAAAGAAATTTGCAATGCAACACATTACATGTAAATATTGATTGGATTTGCTAACAGTTTTAGTGCAATCTTTTAGCTGGAACATCCTGCATTCTAAAAAAATGAAAGGAGGGAAGAAAGAAAGGATGGAGGTAGGGAGGAAGAAATGAAGGAGGGAGGAAAGGAGGGAGGAAGGAGGAAGGGGGAAGGAAGGAGGGAGGGAGGGAGGGAAGAAAGGAGGAAGGGAGGAAGGAAGGAAAGAATAAAGGAAGGAGGGAGGTACAGAGAAAGGAGGGAGGGAGAAGGAAGGAAGGAAGGAAGGAAGGAGGGAAGGACGGAAGGAAGGAAGGAAGGAAGGAAAGAAAACAAGGAAGGAGGGAGGGAGGATGGGAGGATGGAAGGAGGGAGAGAGGAAGGGAAGAAGGATGGAAGGAAGGAAGGGAGGGAAGAAGGAAGGAAGGAGGGAGGGAGGAAGGACGGAAGAAAGGAAGGAAGAAAGGGAAGAAGGAAAGAGAGAGGAAGGAAGGAAGGAAGGACGGAGGAAGGGAGGGAGGAAAGAAGGAAGGAAGGAAGGGAAGAAGGAAGGAAGGAGGGAGGAAGGAAGGAAGGAAGGAAGGAAGGAGGGAGGGAGGAAAGAAGAGAGGGAGGAAAGAAGGAGGGAGGAAGGAAGAAAGGCAGGAATGGACAATGAACACTAAGTGCTGACAGTAAGTGTTTTTGAGCAGTATTCATGTAGAAGTTCTATCAGATATTCTCAGTTTGACCTAAATTAACAACACTGCAGCTACAGTACAGTACCTGCTGATGCCGCACATGTTCTGCACGTAAGAAAGACTGGATTTTGAGAGCACTTGCATTTTGTCTTCTTAGTTCCTAGGAGTATAACAACATGTCAGGATTGAAAAAATTCTGCAGTTCTTACCTACATGTACTGTGAAGTTTCTTTTTTATGCAGTACATGTACAGCTGTACATCATAAATTTTCTTGCAAACAGTATTCATAAGACCAAAATGCAACTATCAATCAGTGGACGTGTCAATCCTTTGTAAAGTACATGTAAACTACATGTAATCATTGCACGGGCTACATGTATGTACACTGTATTTTAAAGTCCCCAGTTGCTGAAAAGCTGAATAAGTCAATCTGACAGTCTCACATTCTGTCAAAGAGAATCAGTATGCGCATTCTAAGCATATCCAACATATACCTTGGTGAATGTTTTTCCTGACAACTATCATATGAGTTATTGAATAGTGACTTTAATCCACAGGACAAAGCAATCCAGCCTTTAAACGATTGCATCTGATTTATTTGCTTCCCAGGAAGACTGTTCCAGATCCTAGAAATGTGGGTTCCCTACTACAGCAAGAGGTTGTGCAATATACGAGCCAGTGAGCAACGCGAGTCAATAATTGCGAGCCATGTGAACCACCCAGTTATTTAAACCTAACTGTTTTAAAAAGGGTGCTTAGACATAAATGCGAGACTCGCATGACTTCCATGGCTCGCTGGCAATTATCTGTTACAACCACGACAGCAAGCAGCCTGGGAATGACAAATTAAGAGCTGTCTCCCCTTACATTGTATTATAATTTATAGTCATGCGAAAACACTACTTCATTGATCCAAAAATTAACATAAGATTCATAAAGGTCATGGAAACAAACGTTTTATTAATTATTATTGATGACAGTTTGTACAATGTATATCTGATACGGCTTTTCCTTCTTTTGATGAAGGAAGCATTTTGTTCAATTTCTCCATTCAAATGAAAAACACAATTGCATTAAATAATATTAAGTAGTTTCACAGGCAGCCCAAGTTCAGTATACAATTTATAGCCTTTGTGTATTACATGTATTCTCATCAGTTTATAACAAGTAATACAACACTACCTCTACTTTGTATACATAACTGAATTGCAAAGATACAGGAATTACCAAAAGCATCAATAATACAGTATTACTGTCAGTACCTCTCTTTTTTGTCGTTCTGCCTGAGTTCTTTGAATCAGGGAAGTCCTTTGCTCCTATTAACAAACCAATAATAATAATAATTTATTATTATTATTATTATTATTATTATTATTATTATTATTATTATTATTATTAGAGCGGTTTTCAAATGAGTGCCGTAAAACCAAAACCAAAGTAATCCAGTAAACCAATCAAAACTCGAAGTAATTACACCAAGCCGACAAAAAGCGTGGCAAAATGTGCACACGCAAGCCACGATTGGTTTTGGTTTCACTTCTGATTGGTTGAAAAACTGGCGCGAGAACTTTGAACCAATCACTGAATGAAGTAATGCAAAACCACAGTAATTCGCTAACTACGTACCTTCAACACTCAATTGAAAACCGCTCTATTAATTATTATTATTATGTAATTATTATTACTATTGCATTATTATTCATAAACTATTATTATTAATAATCATTATTATAATTCATGTCTAATCTCTATTACTGCAAAAGACCTTTTTCCCCCTTGAAGGAACTTCAAAGTGTCATAAGTTCTCTTTGATATCTCAATCCCTCTCAACAAAAGGGAACAAATGTGAGAATCTGTAATCAAGGCTGTTGCCTAACAGGAGCCCGGTAGCCTGGGGCTCCCAAAGAATAGCTCTGGGCGCCTTAATTTTTCACAGCAACACCTTTCACTTCATATGTTGGGCTCCTAAGTTCTCAGCATTTAGCTCTGAGGGCCCCTTTAAAATTTTCTTAGGCAGCAGCCTTGGTAATGAACACTGAAGTTCAAGGGAAAAAATGAAGGTGATGGGACTAAAGAAAACAAGGATGTACCTGATTCGTTGTTTTGTTTTAACACTGCTGTACTGTGCATGTCTTCATAACTTGACTTCATAATTATAGAAGAGCCCTTCACTTAACACAGTATCATAATGGGGAAGATATCGTTGACGTCACCTATTGTCATAAATGTGCCAACCAGAGCCTCATTGGCTGACAAAACAAAGGCTCTGTTGCTGCTGTGGTTGGTAACTTGAATAAGAAAAGCAATGTTTGTAAACAGATATCTTCCCTACAATTTTTGCCCTCTACATGACTTGTACAGTACACCTGATGCTGAAGTGCAAACGAAAGGTACGGCGACTTTAAGGCCTGTCAGAATCTTACACAATTACATGTACTTGTACATATCAGAGGATTACTACTGCTGTTACATGTACATACCCATGTAATCCATCTTAAGATTAGCCCTAGTATTGGAAACAAGCCCACTTAAGGACAAAGAAAAACTCTGAGGAAGGGGTGTGATTGCACCCAGGACTAATCTGAATTAGATCAACATTGCTCTACCAGCTGTGCCTCAAGGTCAGGCAAGAGCAAGCAACTGAGATTATGAAATGTCATTTCATAGCAGAGGCCATACAGTACAATCGTGTGTTAGTGCAACAAATATTCAGAACAACTTTTTTTCAAATTTTGGCTCAGTGTAAGCACTCACATTTTAACAGAATTACATTGTACAGTAACTATCAAAGTGTAACATATGCTTTATATTCCCATGTAATAATCTGAGAGAGAATCAGCCCAGATGAAGACTCTATAACTGCTCTGTCTTTTTTAAGTTAAGTGCGTACAGTCACAGGAGGAATTCGATTTGATGTCACTGATATCTAAAGCACAAAAAATGCTTCAGAGTGTGCTGACATTCTCGTTTAACTAGAGAATAAACATCATTGTGAATGACACATGTTCGTTTTTAATGGCTTGCCAACTAACTGAAACATGGAAAAACATTAATCCTAGGTCCTCTAACCCTTGAATAAGAAGATAAATCGGCGATTTATGTTGTCAGTTTGGTCATGACTGTGTCAGCATAAAATTAAAATGTTACATCTTGAGGCTCTTTGGCGTCTGCTGACACAACTCTATATACCCAGGTGAAAATTTACCTTTTTACTTGCACCTCCCAGGGAAACAACTCTCCTGGTTTTAAATTGTCCATCGAATGAAAACATTGCGAATCAGCACGTGGAACGAAGTTGAAATAACACAATTTTCACGCTATCTAAAATAGGATGAGTCAGGCACAAAATCATGTTGTCATTGCTAAGTAACCTGGCGATCTCTGACTTTGCCTATGCAGCCAAGCCTTGGCTACCATTTTCAAACATGGCTGAAAAGTTTAGTTTGCAGCTTGCCTTTGCGCTGATTGCTTTAATAGCTGCTATATTCTATAGCGGCAAGGCGCAGTTTGTTTTTAATAAGATCAACCAGATTATCCACGGAAAGCGAGGTTGCTCTCCGATCGTAAGCATCGGACACGTTACCCTCCACTATTTTGGCCTCCGAGGACGAGCCGAGGGCATTCGGCTTATGATGGAAGACTTTGAAATACCGTACGCAGAAACCAACTACTCCCATGATACCTGGCCTGAAATTAAAAAGAAAGGAATAGAGACTGGGTTATTTACTTTTGGTCAAGGTAAATGATAAGCTTTTTTTTTTTAAGTCAAAGAAACTTTCCTTTGTATAAAATATATTTTTTATTTTATTTTAAAATAGTTTAATATGCGAACTAGCAATTGACGTTAAGGTTCCGATTTTTAAAATTATTCATGTAAATTGCAAATATTGATCCTTGATCCTCAAACGATACCGCTTTCAAAGAGACAAATTCATAGATGCCAAGTTGTAGGGAGAGGCTCGCTGGAGATTTAATCAGTTTAATGGAGCGCCTATAATCCGAGCGAGCGCCAAAGGCGCGAACTTTTCTTGGGGGTCCGGGGGCATTCCCAACCCCCCGCCCACCAGGAAAAATTTTAAATCTGAGTTCTCCTAGATCACTTTTCCTGCATTCTGAGGTAATCTAATGAAACATTTTACCAAGTCACTTCGGGTAAACAAACACAAGCAGTGAGAAAAAAAGGGCTCTTGGGTCTAGAATTTCTTGATTTCTCGTCAATTTCCCGCTGATTTCTCGTCGATTTCACGATTTCTTAGATCATGAACAGTTTTACGTTTGTGGAACTATAATTTTATGTGATATGTATTACAAAATTTGTTAACCCAAGCTCAGCTGGAGATTTTCCTTGCTCGGCTGGAGAGCTGTAGATTGAGTCTGAAAGCTGGAGACTTGGCATCTATGCTTGAAATTAAAGGTTCTTGGTATTTCAAAGTAGTCTAAGTTTTCTGCAATTAAACTTAATATTAAAGGTGCCTGTCATACATAAAGAGAATTTCAGTTAAGTAATCTGATCATGTTAAGGCCATTTATTTTACATACTATTTTTGAACTTTATGTATGCAAGCTACATGTATTAAAATGTATTTTATTATTGTTGGATGATCATACATACATACATACCGTCATATGAAACAGTGTGGAGATAAAACATACATTGTACCTTCTTCGTTCATCCAGGCTTTCTTGTGCACTGAAATTTGCATCCTTGGTGGTGTGTTGATATTCAGCTGTCGAACACCTTTGAATATGACTTTCTTCGCTTTTGCTTGAAGTCTGAACTCTGACTATTTATTAAGTCGGAAGGTTCAAATAAACATGTATGCATTGTATGTTTATCATTTCAGGTGTGAACTTTTAGCTTTTGTTTTTATGTATATCATTAAATGCGAGCCTTTTTCAATTTGTTTACGTTAACAAAAAGAGTTTGCATGCCAATTTTGTAAGGATAATTGCTCTGAAATTCATCACATCCTTTTGATAACTCCCAATTTTTTGGTGCGTCTTATAACCGAGTGTTTTCGCGTAATTTTCAGTTTGAGAACTTAGCTTCATTAATTAATTAAACTGCTAAGTTTGGGGTGCGTCTTATAACCAAGTGCGCCTTATAACCGAATAACTACGGTAATTGACCACTTCCCATAGGGGCTTTTCAGGGCCAAATTGA